>NC_143194.1:27738484-28041515 GCF_051530095.1 Phoenix dactylifera
ATCATATGCCTTGATCAATGTAATAAACTATTGATGTACTATGGAGGTGTTATTATTTGCTTTTCTCTGGAAAAAGTATATTATAAACTAACTTGATTATTTTAGAAGACCAATTCAAATCCAAATTGACTTTTTTTATTATATATATCTCTCGTAAGCATGAAAAAAAGAAATAATTGAGTGTTCTACAGACCAGGCATATTGGGGGTGGAGCTAGAGAGGAAATCTTATACTCTATAATCTCCAATTTTTTATGATGAAACTTTTGCATTATCTCTTCTCATGGATATAGGATCAATAGACTGAACATATTATGTGTGCTTGTTATTTGTCATTTTTCTTCTTATTTCATTATGGGGTATTCAAAATCAGATACCTAAGGCAATGAAACATTTTCATTGGTGGGTGGAAGGAGGTAAACATTTCAATGTTGATTTCATTAGCAAAGCAGGGCTCATAAAAAGAGGGAAATCAGAAGCTGCTAGGACCAAAGGCAGGCAAAGAAGCACCTTAGGATTATGCAGAGAAACAATCTCTCACCTGCGGCTTATGCTGGACTTCACATTTCTTACCTACGCTTTGGTTAATAAACTTCAAACATTCTACGGCAAATAGCGGTTAAAGCTGAAAAGATATAAAAATTCACTATCTTGATGGGACCCAGGACATGACATGATACAGCTATATGCCTGTCTTGTTGTTAGTTGCCTTGCTGCGAATCCCATTCTTGTGTTTGTGAATGAATCATGGGATGCTAAGATTTTGGCATAATTAACGGTCTGTTATAGCTTTGGCATCATTGCTCACATTGATGCCGTATCATTGCTTGATTCATAGGGGGGAAGAAGCTGCCATTTATGTGAAACATTTCCAAATTTTTGCACCCAAAAACAAGATGGCATGGCTAAAGGGGGAGGAACTGATGATCATAAGTTTTATCATGATTTTATCTATTTTCTAGAATCATTAGTTTTGGATTTATAGAGCTGAAAATATTTTAAGATGCATTTGATTATTTAAAAAAAAAGAGGCCTAAGAATGGGGGAAAAACATAGCGAATGATACGAATAAAAAGAAAAATAACATTAATAAGTCAGAAAATATAATGATAACTTGCAAACTCAAAAAATATCATGATGATGCAGTGCATCCAAATGCAACCCTTAGTTTGCTTGGATGACCTGGATATTTCAATGAGCTTACTTGCCTTGTTGCAGATGGCCAACCACCATTCCTTTTCCTTTGTTTTGATGAACTCGAGAGGCAATGGTCAGTATTTTGGTATGTCGATGATGGGAATTAAAGAGATAAGCACCTCGAACATTATTATTGCATGTTGGATTTGCATGGCATCAAGGAAAAATTGAATCTTGCCTGCCAATATGTTATATGGAACCATAAGCCTGATTTATGTTCTGCTACATATGGCATAGTTGTCTATTGTTGTTGAAGAGCTAGAGTTTTGGAGTGGGTTTTGTTTGTTTAACATCAAAGAATCTTCCAGGGGCACCCTCACTACATGAAGGAACAACCTTGAGATTTCTTTTTCTTTGCTTTTTTTTTTTTTCGAGAGAGAGATGAATCGAAGGAGTTATTGGTAATCTTGACTATTTATGCTTCTGCTTAGTGTAATATAGAGAGATGAAAACTTTGTGAAGCAATTGGAATTATTTAATCATTAGGCAAACTTTATAGGAGGCACTTGGTCTATTAAAAGTTTGATTTAAAAAGAACCTGATTTTTTGCAAGGTTGTACATTGTAGCCAGCTATTGCCAAGCTTTAAGGTGAGTTAATTAAGAGGCTTATCAATCATGTTCTATTGCTTAATTCGAACAAATAACATTGTTCTTGGGATCAAAAAGTTATTCTAATTGAAGGCATGTTATAATAGTTTCAGTTTAACTGTCATAGCTAATGCCTAGAAGATGAGAAATAATAATATATAAGGACTAAAATGATTCTTAATACCAAGCATGTAAGAAGAGATTAGTCTAACACATAAATGTTTGAATCTAAATTAACAAGGAATGTTAATAATAAGGATAAAAATGAAAGCCAAAAGCATGCATGTCTTGGGATTGTTTCAACAATCAGAACATAATTTTTTTCATGCACTAGTTTTTGCTCACAGGGGAAAATCTAATGAATCATTTAGTCATTTCAAAGAAATTATGATCATAGATCATGAATGAGAGCGATTGCAGTTCAGCATTTTCCTAGCCCTTGGAATAAAGCAGCTATCTGCAGATTCATTGGTTTGGAAGATTAAACTTTCCAAAGTTAAATGAGATCTTAAAAGAGGAATCAAATTCATCATTTATACACTTCAGTCTGATTGAGAATCTGACTTCAGGCGTACCGAACTTATTTTAAGATCTGAAACAATGGCTTCAAGCATAGATCTTATACCTGAACCTGATTCCTCAAGCATAGATCTTATATCTGAACCTGATTCTCACCACGTATTTACTGGCCTGCTGTAATCGAAAATCTAATAATAGATCGAAGGCGAGGTTTTATCAATATAGAAAGACCAATCAAACCAATGCAGAATTGACTTCAGTTCAACCTAAAACAAGCTCTCAGGGCAGAACAATGATGTTACCTAGTTAGGACGGTCCCCAGGCTACCCTGATCAATTATTTTAATAGAAATTATGATTATCATCTACCTGCTCCAGCCTTTAATTGTCTTTTAAAATCAAAAAAAATCTAGTAAAATTACCAATATCAGATGATGTAATGAAAATGACAAGTAAAAATAGCCAAATATCATCACCTTTTTTCAGGAGAAAAATCAGAGATATTTGACAAATTAATCTAGTCATATAATGGTGTGTATATTTCTAACAAATAATATTGTAGTTTATAAATAATATTGCAAAGATTAATAAATTGCTACTTACATTATATAATACAAGAAAATAATGGCTAATAAATTTTATCATGCAAATGCTTGTTTTTATATGTTTGGAGCAAAAATAGATGCAAAATGTTAGAGAAATTGCACCTATTAATTTGGCAGTATTTTTTTTTTTTTTTATCAAAAAAGGAATTTGGCAGGTTTTGCAATAACATCACCGGCAGCTTAAAGTAAGTTTGTCCAACAAGTGCTGCATGATTTAAGTCAATTGTAGGGCCTCTTGTTTCATTGGCCTAGCAGCCCATCTTTCGACCAATTCTTGCAACTTGCACAAATTCCATCATGCCAAGTGGCAAATGAAATTTATCATGGAACCCGGTGATTTAATTTTTGACTCAAATATAGGCACATGAAGCCATGGTAGCGTTATTATCATGAAACATGATTCAACTTAATCTATCTATCTATTTATTTGAACAAACACACATGCACACACTAAAATGGAGACTCAACTAGAGCTCTCCACCCGCCACGTAAACATTAATATTGGTAAGAGGATATATATCCTCCTCGCATTCCATAGTATCATTAATAAGATGAAAGACATATCTTAATTAAATAAATATATTAATTAAAATCATATATTAATTAACAGCTCATAGAATAATGATTTTTAATGACAAGATTTAAATCATTCTCACATTCCACATTATATTAATAAGGCATAATCATATATTAATTAGATAAATGGGATGACAGAGCTGACATTGAAAAGATAAATAAGCAATTACATTTCATAGAATTATAATTTTTAATTTATTTTGTAAAAATTATAATAATTACAGAAGAATTTATATAACAATTGAAATAAATATATGTAACATTCGTAATTTATCTAATATAATATAACAATTATATAACAAAAGAAAATATAATAAATAAATAAAATTTTATTTTGTTACAAAATATAGTTCATTATACATAATAATTATATACTTTAGCTTTAACTCAAGCTCAAACTAATTGACATATTTATGATCTTAAAATTTAGTATAATCTATATTCTAAGCTATCCATATTAATTTACTATATTGCACGGACTAGCCATTATTACAATGTCGGCACCAGGTGGTTTCCGCAACCTTACATAATATTTTAAATATATTTAATTACATTAGTATATTATATTTATAAAAAATAATTTTAAAATAAATAAAAAATTATATCCGTGCACCGTGCAGGGTATAAGTTAGTGAAATGATTTCAGACTTATCAAGTAATCGGACTGGATCTAGCTGGGCCGGACTCAAATTTTACCACTATTTAACATGATCGCTCTCATTGTGGATCACGACACCAATACGCTTGCTCCATCCCTTCATGATTTATACTTTTTTGGCACGACTCCGCTAACACCACGTGCCCTCGAATAACAGAGACAAATCCAGCACGATAGACCCCGAATCCTTAATTCCCTGCAAATACCACGTCGCCCGCTGTTCCACAGGAACACGGAATACCGTATCCCGGATAACAAATCCTAAAGAACCGCGTTTCCGGTACCCTTACCAAATTGCTTCGGACCCAATTATCACTCGAGTCGGTTACCCTTCTGGCCGTCTCCTCCCTCTGTCTCCTTCTCGCTTGGCCATGGCTGTTTCCCTTCCTTCCCCAGCAAAACCCCTAGCTTTCTACGCCCGCAAGAACTCTAACTCCCCAATTGATCCCCAAATCTCTTGTCTTCTCTAGATCTCGCTCCAATGGAGCCCTCTCGGAAGACCTAATCCCGGCTGGGGATGGCGATTGTGACGGGGGATCGGTATTTGGTGTACTTGGTGAGGTACGTGGAGAGGAACGCGGGTTTGCTGCTGGATGGGACCCTGACGCTGAAGCTGAACCCTGTGGGGCTCCGGTATGTTCAGTCGCGGCTGGAGGCGCTGCAGGAGCTGGAGGGCCTCCTCGCCGGCGCCCCCGTCGACTACCTCCGGGCCTATGTCTCCGACCTCGGGGACCACCGCGCGCTCGAGCAGCTACGGCGGATCTTGCGCCTGCTGACCTCGCTGAAGGTGATCTCCGTGTTGCCGCCGCCTGCGAGGGACCCGACGCCGGTGTCGCTGCTGCCGTTCGGGCGGCTCCGCGCGCTGGAGCTGCGGGGGTGCGACCTCTCCACATCTGCGGCGAAAGGGCTGCTGGAGCTCCGGCACACGCTCGAGAAGCTCATATGCCATAATTCCACTGTGAGCTATTTGTACCAAGATCCTCCTTTTCTGTTTAGATTTTATAAAGTATGTTTTTTATCCAAATTCTACAGTGATTTGCCGTTCCCCTTTTCTGTGAGCTATTTATTTTTCTATAGACATCTCCGACAAATTTTCATATTTCAAGTTTCTAAATTCTAATAATTACGGAATTATGGCTTCATTTTGTTTCCAATTTTGACGTGCTGAATTGCGAACAATTCTTTCTTCGTTTTGTTTTAACGTATACTTTCTGTATTACTAGATTGACAATGTTGAATTGCATCTGTTATTGTAGTATCTTTGCCTATTGACCACTCTACCTTGCCTTGCAGAAACATTATTTTGTCTTACATATTTATTACGCTTTTTCTGCTTTACTGGAGAATATACATGTATAGGTTTTGCATCGTTTTAATTTTAGTTATGTACTGAAGGTAGTTTTTTTTATCAATTTTTCTTCTAAATTATTTGTGTAGTCATGACAAATAAATGCTCTCTGTGTTTATAATTTTTCCCCATGTTTTTGTTATCCACTACTGGTGTGGAAACTCAGGATGCACTCAGGCATGTATTTGCCAGTAGAATTGTGGATATAAAGGATTCTCCAGCATGGAACCGGCTGTCTTTTGTCTCGTGTGCTTGCAATGGTTTAGTTCTTATGGACGAGTCCTTGCAATTACTTCCTGTTGTTGAAACTCTGGATCTGAGTCGGAACCGGTTTGCAAAAGTGGATAATCTCAGGAACTGTACGAAGCTGCGGCACCTGGATCTTGGGTTCAATCACTTGCAGACAATAGCATCATTTAGAGAGGTAAATTTTGGTCAGTTTATGCCTAGTGATTTAACAATATTATTTGGACGTGAAATTCTCCATATTAGTGCGTACTCGCACCATTTTGTATCTGACTCTGTAGAGTCATAATATAACACATCGAAGTCTACAGATTGGAAAATTGATATCATAAGATTTTGTTCTTCTGCAATTTAAGTTTTGAACTTGGATAGCCTTCATTTGTTTGTTAGCTATTGCAAATTGTTTTTTTTTTTTTTGAGTTTGTAGTGTGGATATCTTATGATGTGGATAATTCTAAGATAAGACTTCTTGTTTGTGAGAAGGATCATGCTAATATATTTTTTTTCCTCCCCCCTTTTTTTCAGTTCAGGAACCTGTCCATGCTTATTTCTCTCATTATTGGCCGAATTGTTATCCTAATATTCTCATTAAAATCTGTAATCAAAACAGAATATACAAGAAGTACTAATTTACCAAATTCATTGTATTATAATGTAGATAACTATCCCTTACTATTTATATACTTAATGAATAGAAAGATGAGCTTATGACATAAGAATGGAGGAAGAAAATTTTGTAGTATATGCAAAACCATGACAGTGTTGGCTATGCATGTAGATTTATATTCATTTTAAAGACTATTATACAGTTTGAGTATTGGTGTAGATTACAGGGCATCGTTTATTGTTATTGGTATGGGGGGGGTGGGCACATGTCGATCTTGTAGCAATGTGAAAAGAGTCAGTCTCAAGGATAACCCCATGTGGCAAAAATCTTAAACCCAAACCTTCAACTTCAAAATATTGATCTGCTTATAGCTAAGGATTCCTAACATTGCTGACAGAGAGAAACCAACTAGTACTACTACATAATGATGTGCATAAAATTCCATAAAGGCATCCTGTCATTTCTATCTGATCGTCTTCACATAATGTAGCCAATGAAATGTGGAAACTAGAATGCATTAGATAATAATCATCCATCATGAATTTTATAACCATGGTGAATAAATTTTAGGAAAAAATGTTCAAGTTCCCCAAGCTCTTTGAATTAATTAATAGAGGACATGATGACATGAGAATATAGAAATTTTTAGCACCTTCTCTGTTTTGTGCAAAGCCTTGAAGAGCAAGTGACCCATCTTACCACTATACTAATCCACAAATGGTATGCTTCCATCATGCCTTAAACAACTTAATAACTTTGCAGTGACTGGGCATGGAACTAGGACCAGCCAATGGCAAAAGAAGTTTGAATTTAGCTGGAGTACCTAAACGAAAATGTACAGCTCACATCATTGTATTCAAATAAGGAAGAAGCTATATTGAAGCTGGCACCTTTATATTCCTCCTGATAGTTTATCAGGCATGACTTCATTTGGTACAGTTATTGGTCTCTTCATTGACAGATTTGTGATCTTTTTCCTAACTTGGCAGTTGCCACTTTTTCCTCATCACTGGAAATCCATAACCTAAATGCATCCTGCTGGATCAGGCCTAAGATTTTTTTTTTTCCCTTTTGTTTTCTTAATAAGTTCTTTTCAACAACATTTGTTGCTGATATCACATCCGAATTGCAATTTTAAGCCATATGTTATCTTATTGTTCCATAACCTTTTTCCTAACTTGGTTTGTCTTTTGTCCCTTGAATTCTGTAACCTTAATCCACCTTGTTTTATTGGAACTCAGAAATTTATGTTACTGACTTTTAGAATAAAACTCTGAAATGATAAACCAGTAGAACATCCATCCATATTAAACTAATCAAAGCCTGGATAAACTAATATGATATCAATGCCAAAGAATATGCTTGTGCATTTGTTTGTGCCCTCAAGGAGAGCTTTGCATTACCAGAACTTGCAAAGTGATGCTTCACATTTAAAACAACTGATCAAAGGTTAATGGAGAATGAGATGCGAATTGATGCCTTATTAAAGAATTTCAATAAAGAAACTGAAGAGAAAATGTTGGATTTGAGCGGTTCTTTCATGTTGGTGGACTGCTGTGCTCTCCACAATTTATGCTACAATGCTACAGGCCGAAGGAAGGATCCATAGTAACCCTAGTATTTCTATTCCAAGAATTGAAAAGCTTTACTTAATTATTTGTTTGTTGATCCTGTTTTCATTAGACCTCAAATTTCATCATATAAAATTTTATAGTCCATAAAGAGCATTGATGCATGTCTTGGATTTAATTGAGAAGTCAATGATTTTCTTTTCTTTGCTTCCACAGCCTAATTCTGACATTTGCTGATATTAGATTGATTCTTTTGTTTATTGTTTTAGGTAGATGCCAATTACCTTTAAACAACATTTAGCACATGCAATGATAAGCACCCATGTAGTTCTTAGATGCCTGGAGTCCAAGTTGCACAAGGACCCAAAAATTATTAAATGTTGATAAAAAATCATAAAATGATAGCATTTCAAGTGTGTTGTGCTGTTTTTTTTCTTTTCCTTTTCTACTTTCTCCATTCCTTTTTTTTCCGACACCTCTTCTGGCACCAATAGAGCATCAACTACCAGTATCATTTCCTACAACAATAGTACCTCTAGCTTCACCTATGGCAATTGCCTATAACAGTAGCAATCAAGGTTTGCCATACCAGTGTCTATCGCCCTGTGTCGGGTATATCGTACCATAATGGCACCAAATTGAGACTCGATGCAAGAGGCATATCAAGTCTCAGTATGCCAATCTGATCTCCATACCGGACATATCGATACTATACTGGCATAGTATCGGTACGGGGTCCGGTATTGAGACGGCGAACTTTGGTAGCAACAATTGTTACTTTTAGCTATGGGCATCATTGTTGTAGGTGGCCATAATCGAGAATCTGAAATTTTATAGACTTTTGTGAGCAGTCACCCATGTGGCATTTAAAGTGATAGAGAATTGATTATTGGTGTATTGTCAATCTTTTAAATTATCATGTTCAAGCTGATACTTAAAATGGGAATCTTCTATATCACACACTTCCCGGTTACATTAATTTGTTTTCTGTAAGTTGATGAGATAGGACATAAGAAGCTTGTCTTCAGGATGCATTTTTTTATTTAGGTCAAAAATTAGGAAATGACTTAGAATCTAAAGAAAATTACAGAATTTTGTGATTGTGATCCTTTGTCATGAAGGACATGAAGGAATAGAAAACTTATTGTGCATGAATTATTTTAGTCAATCTATTACATTAAAACATCCTGGAGCAAGTACAATATGCCATCTAATACAGATGTTACTTCTAAATGGGATCCTTTTATATGAAACACTTATTGGTTACATTTATGTGCTTTTTGTGTAGTGATAAGATAAAGACAGGCAAACCTCCTTTAATGGAGTTTTCAACTGTTAACTGAGTTGGAGAAATATAACAACTTATTTATGTTATTGGTTTAGAACCTGATTTTCATTAAATCATTCCAATTTAATTAAGAAAGTAAGTTATAGGTCCATGTGTTTGTACTCATTGCAGGTTTCTTGTCGAATAGTTAAACTTGTTTTAAGGAACAATGCACTAGCTACTCTACATGGAATTGAAAATTTGAAATCGCTTGAAGGGCTTGATCTTTCCTACAATATCATTTCCGGCTTCACAGAGTTGGAGATCCTTGCAAGTCTTTCATGTTTACAAAGCTTATGGCTGGAAGGAAATCCAATTTGTTTTGCTCGTTGGTATCGAGCACATGTCTTCAGTTTCTTCTCCAATCCAGAGAAGGCAAGTGATGGTTTCGTAATGTCTATACTGTTTATTTTATCAGTCTTCTAACAGTTATCAGAGCTTTGATATGCATATTTGTGTCTTAATAAGTGTACTGTTTTGTATCTCTTCTTCAGCTGAAATTAGATGAAAAGGGAATTAGCACAAGAGAGTATTGGGAGAGGCATGTAATCTTTGCAAAAAGGCAAAAACGACCTGCAGGGTATGGTTTCTATTTTCCAGCAAAAGATGATCCTGAAGATGAGAGCATTAGAAATACAAAGAAGGTAGGTGTCTTTCAAATTGGTTTTTGCTGATTGTGTGTTAATCCTCTCGCACATAATAAATACCTTTCTGTAATTGAGAGTCATGCTTCTACTACTCCTGGAAAGAAGAAATGAGATTCTTAATTTCCAACATCCTTGTATCATGATATATATTCAATAATTAGGGAAAAAAAAATTCTGTAACCCCTAAATTTATGCTTTTGATTGTAGAAAAAACATTCTCGTCTTGCTTGTATCGTGGATGAGGAGCAAAGGAGATATCTCTGCTCAGAAGCTGTTGATCAAGAATCACTGTCTTGTGATAGTGATAGTTTGAGGAAAGAGGAGAATGCCATTTCAGACAGTGAAATAAAAATAGTCGGTTTGATCAATAGAGCTGAATACATGAAGAAGGAGCGATCTGTCCTTTGGTTGCGAGAGTTTAAGGAGTGGATGGATCAGACTGTTGAGGATAAAGTGGATAAAAGCCAGTCCGAAGAGTTTGAAGAAGGTTCTGGTAAAGAAAAGGATATGAAACAAAGAAAGGGTCATAAATCATTTGGGGAAAGCTCCAAGCACGTTGCAGACCTTGCACAAACTTCAGAAGGTGGGAGTAGCTCAAACATTTTGGAATCTGACATATCATTTACAGATACCAATATTGGTGGCCGTAGCAGTGAATTCTTTGATTATAATGGCAGTGCCATTTTGGAACCCTCAGTGGTGAATAATGGCCATGCCTCAATGTTGGAACTAAAAATTGGGGGAGTGAGTGATGAGAAAGATCAATCGAGGGTTCATTTGAGGAAACCACAGGATCTTTCTCCTTTAGAGGTAAAAGGTTACTCTCATTATAGTTCTTCAACGGTCGAAGGGGGTGAGGAGATGGAACTGAAGATGAGCCCTGCACCATTGACTGCCATAGATGAGATAATAGGGCCACGCCCATCCTCAATCTACCCCAAGTCGCCTCCACATTATCAAGAGGATATTCTGCACCGCAGACTATACTGGGAGGAAGAGTTCTTACAACTATCAGCTGAGTCACATTCTGTGGGATCATCAGACAGTGATACCAGCTGTAGTGATTATGCTTCATGTGAACTCAATTCATCCAGTTCTGAGCTTGATTGTTCACTAATTCAGACATCCATAAATCAGGTCATCAGTGATCACTCAGATACATTTCTTTATGAAGATAATCACTTCGAGGGAAGGCAAGAGAAACCATGCTTAGGAGAGAACAGCATCTCTTCATCTGATTATTGTGCTCAAAATGATTACAGTCTTGGGAATCAGTTTTTACCAAACCATAACAAAGCATGTTTGCTTAATGATATTTCAGCTGATGCTGGTTCCAGTATTTCAGCTGATGTTGGTGACATGGGGAATCAAAAAGCTAGACAAAAGGTTAAGAGAAGGGTTATCTCACTTTCAGAAAATTTTGACACTGAACCAGAATTTCAGAAGTCCAATGGAATTGTAGAAGCTGGTAAGAATGACGTGAAAGATGCAAATGGACAACCAAGTTGCCATGCGAACTTTGTCCATGATTATTGCGAGGAAGCTGCTCTTGTTGCACCACGTAGTCATGATAAAATTTCAACCATGGCTGATGCTGATGGTTCTCCTACAGAGACCAAAACCAGCTCTTTGGATCCTGAGCAGGATGATTGCATAAAAAACATTTTTCACATGAAAATTGCAGATTCAGAATCTTCTGAAACTTGTGAGGGATTGGTTCGTTGTGGTTGTATATTTCAACTTGGATCCGACTTTCAAGAGAGGCGAGTTCCATTTATCTTTTGCATTTCCTTCCGATTTTATTTTGCTATAGGACATGAAAATTTATGGCAGAAAATGCTCTATCACTTTTAAGTAGTTTTGACTTTAATTATGAGAACAGTACATTCCATGCCAAAGCATGTACTTGGAGACTATTATTCAATCTGATGCCAGACTTGTTACTTTGTCCTAATATACCCATGCAGCATGATACAACATGGGTATGGGTGTGGGATATGAGCTTGACACATTAATATGGCTGTTGGACATGGCAATCCGAGCAAACTGGCAGTGGATAAGGAAGTCAAATAGAGGGTAGAGGGGGGGAAAAGAGAGGAGGGCTACCTACCTTGCAAGAGCCGTTGGTAGCTGGCTGGTTCTTGGGAGCCATGGTTGGATGGATCTGAGATCTAGGGCAAAGGTTATGATTGAGCAGACAGTGGGGTCAGTGTCGGGAGAGACATTTCTATTCACTAAATATTTCAATTCTTGTTCTACCAAAAAGAAAAGAAAAAAACATTTCTGTTCTTTGTCCTTAATTTAATGAAATTTTATTCTCAATCCTTGTTCATATATAAAATAATAAAAGGGCTTAACCATATATAAAAAAAGAAAAACTAGTAGTTCAAGGATTAACTATTGAATGATAGCTGCATAAGAGTTACTTGTAGAATGGAAGCAAATAGAAAATGTCCATGTAGCTGCATTCTTGAATCCTATCAAGTTGAGTCCCTGTATCTGGGGATAAGACAAGTCCAGCTCCTGGACAGACCTGTACGCAAACCCATGTTACACAGATTCTACCTTAGGTTTCCCTTTCTTCTCTTCCTTTTCCCTTATGTTGACTTTCTTTAAAGTATCCTGCATCAAACTGGTGAAAAGCATATCTAGATGCTATTGGTGAGAAGCATACCTATATGCTATTAGGATAGGATATAATATTACTGCGTTTTTTCCCAACCTGTGGTGCCATATGATAAATCCAAGAAGTACAAGAAGATTTTGATTTTGTCATCTTGTAGCAAGCTTAATTAGGGAATCAATAACATTGGCTTCTCTGGTAATCAGAGAAAACCCTATCCTCCATATGGTGTTCTTTCTAATGAATTTTAGATTTCTAGAGCAACATCATAAGTTGAATATGTGTGTGTGTGTCTATATATATATGTATTTATGTATGCATGTATATATCCAAATTTAAGTCTGAACTTTAAAACATAGAAGTAATTGCTATTGCAAGTCGACAAACACAAGAAGCATAAAATGGTTACACTTGTGCTGGTGGGAACAACTGCTACTGCAGTTGATTCATCACTCTAACCAATTAACCATAAATTTCAAAGTTCCTTCAATGTAAATTCCTTCATACCAACTACAATGTTCTCAATCAAAGATTCATCATCTTGAGCTAAGGATTGTGCATCATCAAGGGCCAAATGGATGATTTTTCTTTTGGGCTGCCCTGGATGCTCAAGCTAAACTTTGAATGTTTGATGTATAGTAAGTTCTATTCCTTGCTGATACAACAAATTGAGGATCAGGTCTCTATCTAATAAACTTAAATACTTAAATCTAGATTTCGTGTCATGCATGACTACAAACTTCATTTGACAGTCAAATAGAGCAAGGACTGAGGATTGGTTGCACAAGGATGATACGACCAAACTAAACATGCAACCGTCCTACAGAAGTACGTATTTTGGTCGTTTCTCTAGCAAGATTGGCCAACCTTACTGGGAGTTTTAAATGAGTTTTAAGTGCACCCCCCGCCCCTACCCACAAACACCCCGACCAAAACAGAATACAAACTTACATATAGCAGTATGATATGGTATCAGGGGGTGTGCAATACCAGTACCTTAATGGTGTGGTATAGCCGGTATAGACCAGTACTTAAATCCTTGATGCAGATCAAATATTCAAATGTTGGAGTGCTTTTGAAAGTTGCCAGCTGATTTGGGCCTTTTGATTGAGGCATTGATCTAGTTCTAGTTAAACTGACGAATTGAGGTATCGCATGCCAGTGGCATGCTGGCTTGGGAATTTGGTATGTGCCATGCCATTCCATGCCAATGCTTGGCACATACTGGTGCAGGACCAGTGCCATGCTAATGCGATGTGTAAGACACTAGCACCATGCATATAGTGCCATAAATTGTGTGTTGACCAGCGCCTTAATCCATGATTGAGCTGACAAACTAATAGCCGATCAGAGGGCCTCAAGAAGTCTTATTTTTGAGCAAGGATGCCTTTTTGATCAGAAGGCAGGCAGTCCTTGGTGGTTGCTGCTCTAACACCTAGTTTTAGTTGACCCCAAATTCTAGGAGTTATCTGCCTGCCTTACAACTGTTAGACACAGAACAGAAAACTCATATGGACCTTAATAGTCGAACTTAGAGCTTTCCCCCCATCCTTTTTTCTTTTCTGTGTATTAAGATTGCAAGTGACGTGAGATATTTACCTGAGAAGGCTTGTCCAGTTGATTCTGTGGCTCATTGCTGACTTTTTTTATTGTATATGAGTAATTTTGCTCGGTTCTACTACCAAAATACATCTAACTTAGTTCATTTGAGGAAAGAAAGAATGAATTTCTCTTTGTATTGTCTGAAATGGGAGCATGATTGGGGAAAAAGGTATGTCAAATGAAGCAGTTAGATTGGGATGTTACTAATAGGGAAATTGGGCCTTATCATGGAGTGGTTAGTTCTTCCTGGCATTGGTACTCAATGTGTCTATTGTCTCTTACTTTATGTTATAGCTGACCTCAGTTAATTAAACAAATAGCTGAGGGACTTTCATTCCTTAATTGTTTCTTTGTCATGTCATAGTCATGCCTGCTTTCTGTTTATTTTCTGGAGTTATATTAGAGGAATAGGTGTATGTCTCTAAGGAATCTTAAATTAACTTACTAGAACTTCTCCAATGCTCTTATCTACTTTGTGCAGTGACATTGCTTTAGTGCGAAGCTCTAAGAACAAATTGTATATTCTACTTATTGATGCGACATCTGACAGTCGAGGTCAAGTTCTTTGCGAAATGGAACATTTTCTTCAGTTTAGGTTTTATGCTTTACATAGCATTGGAGTCCTTGTTGATCATTTTTCCATATAAGTTCAGCAGTATAAATTTGATAGTTGTTTTACAGGAACCATCTCCAAAGTTTTGGGATGCCATAGGCATGAGGATATAAGAAATGTTATAGTAGGACTGGGACTGCAAATTATAAGGTTTGATGCAAAATATTTATTATGAAATTTGTATGTTTTGACTCACGACATTCTGAACGCAGCTCACATACAATAATTCAGGAATCGTCTTATATTTGATTTTTCACTTAAATGTTTCAGGGTACACTTGGAGAGAAATGTGACATATCTGTTCTTAACAAGGACTCCTCAGATCTCGGAAGATTTACTCCACCTGCTACAAATTTGTTGTTCTACTTCATTGATTAATGGATGTTCTCTGCAGAGGTGATGTTTCTCATTGCCTCTTTCATTCTTGAAAAATGACAAATATCTAATACAAAATATGGTATCTCAGTGAGTGCCACATTTTCATTTTTCAGCCCTCCCCCCCCTCTCTCCCCTTATTTTTAACTGATTGGATGGCCTTAAAATTTTAAATGGCAGTTGGGAGCAGGTCCAGGTCAAATTGCTTGAGAAACATATTTATGGAAGTTTAAAGATGGGCATGTTCCTGTACTCAATGCTTCTGTTTTGGCACAATTCTGCTGAAGGTGTGCTTTTTGCCTTGCAATTTGTCTTCCTTCATCAACAAACTCGTTAAATATTTCTTTCTGAAGTTGCGTATACCCATTTCTTGGTTAGATAATGCTGGCAAATTGGCTTACAGACTGGAAAATCTTGAGTGCAACAAACATTTAAAACCTTTGGATCTTGCATCCATCTGCAATATGATATGCATTCTCTGTAACTACAGAATGAGAATGTTGTGTTGTTGTTATTGGAAATTAAAACTGCATGATTACTGTTGTAGTTGGACAGTAGTTCCGAAGTGTTGTATTCCTCTGCTAATGGTATCTGGCGTATTTGAGTGGAAGTTTCCTTCTTCGATTATTGGCAACACCAAGGCCTGCTTGCTAAGAAAACATGGTTTTTAAGCCTTTCTTTGTATTACTTCACTATTAACCTGATTGATTAGTTGGCCTTAAAAAGTCATCCTTTTCTAGTTAAGCCTTTTGTTGGTCCATTTCTCTGCTTATAGAGTCCCAAGGTTTTTAACATATTTTGCTTGCCATGTTGGAGAACGTCACACTCCCCCTTTTCCCCTTTTCTTTAGTCTATGTTCTGATGTACTAGCTGATCACTTAGAACCGTTGTATGTGTATTGAAAGGTAATTTTGGATTTAAGTCTTAAAATTATCATGATCTTGCATTATCAGGAACTTAAAGCACTTCTTTCATGATTGTGCAGGGGAATCATGGCTTGCAAGATCTCTTTTTGTGATTGAAGGATATATTCTTGTGTGCATTGAGAATCTTGCACATTTTGGCTCTTTTATGGATGATTTTGAATTATCTCGCCCGTATTACTCTCTTGACTCATGCTGCTCCATTAAGAACATATTGGAAATGGTAACCCATTCTTGGCATTCTTGGTTTATCTAATTTGTTAATTTATCTCTTTTGTTTCCCTTTGAAATGGAAGTATAGCGATACTTTATAGTTTATACGTGGTCAATATGGAGATGGATAACTTCATTACATTAGCTTCCCTAAGATTTAAGGTTCCTTGACTGATTTTTGAGACTGATATTTTTGGTTGGTGTCAGCTACATCTTTCAATAATTTATTCTATGTCATTGCATCTGATAGACCGGCAATATGGAAGATATACCCCAAACAATGAATGCAAATTATTCCTAGAATATTCATAGGTTTACCTCCATTTTGATTGAGTAGGATCTTGATAAATGCTTGAGCATTTATAACTCCAAGCTGTTAGACCCTTCCACAAATCTCCCCCCCACCCCCCCACCCCCACCCCACACAAAAAAAAAACAAAAGACTTCTTTTAGGCATTTCCTATGTTGTAGGTCCTGATTAATGGTGCGCAATGTAAACTTGGATGCCCCATCCTGTATTTTGTATTGAGTTATATTGTATCTTTTTGATCATAAAATATTATGCAAGATTATTGCTTGCCTATAAATAAACTGAGAACAGAAAATGGTAGTTCAGTTGGAGAGGCTACCCTTGCAGCTAATTTGTTTGCTAGTCAGAATCAAGATCATGGATCTTTTTCCATATAATTTTGCCAAAACTCTTAGGCCACAAAAATTTTTTCTAACAATTTAATGATGTGGTAATTTTCTTAGTATTTTCACATTAATATGTAGGCTTGGGAAGTAAAAATATGGGCCATGTCGGCTAACCCAACTGGCCAAACCATTGGGACCAAGGTTCGCCGTACCGGATCCGGTAGGCATACCGGTCGCCTACCAAACCGGTACGGTTTCAGTTTGTACCGAAACCGGCCAGTATGAACCGACTAGTTCTTCTCCGCCGGAACCAGGGAAAAAGAAGAGAACGAGAGAGAGCGCGGGGAAGAGAGGGAGGGAGGAGACCTGTGGCCGCCATCGGAGAGCGGCGGAGGCCGGGGGGGAGGCTGCCTCAGCCACGTCCCTGCGGGTTCTTCGGCCTCCGCCGCCCCTCCGCGGCTCTCCGATGGCGGCCACAGGTCTCCTCCCTCCTCTTCCCCGCGCTCTCTCTCATTCTCTTCGTCTTTTTCGTCTCCAGCACAGAACCGGCCCGTACCAGTTTTCATTGCTCCGACGTACCGGTTACAGGCCGGACCGGTCTGAACTGGCTGGTACGGGCTGGTTCGTTAGACCTTAATTGGGACCATGCTGAACCACACCAAATCATGCAAAAGTGCACATAAGCTGCACTAGTGCACTCCAAACCACTCTGAAACTGTACAAACCCATGCACATTGAATTACACCTTATCTGCAGCAGATCATGACTGAACTTCACCCAGTTGTCCACGTTTTTACCCATTTGTCAGGTTAAGCATTTAATGGCTTGTATTTGCTCGTGATATACCCACCCACAAAAAGCACGCGAAGAGTCGAGAATTGGCCTACATTTATGTTTTTTTCGGAGACTGCCTGTGCATGAGGTAGCTAAGTTTCTCTCTCTTCTCTCTAACATTCAAGTTCATCCTGTATGGGATGATGTCCTATGGATTAAATATATGCATCAAATAAAAAGAAAAAAATTATTGGAATATCTGCTTCCTGAGGTGGCTTAAGTTCCTTGTTGTTTTTTGTTTATTTGCCCACTTGGTTTTTAGTGTCTATGTAATTGCAGAATGTCTTGAAGCAGTTCTGATTTCAGTCAGTCCTACCTATTCAGGTCATTGAACTCGGTGATAATAGATGTTTGACCTTGACTCTTGACAATGTTATGTCTGGGAATTGCTGCTTTACCGACAAGATTATTAAGGAAATCGAGCTGGAAGGGAAGACTGCGAAGGTTCATAAATGGAAACTCAAGTGGTTTTCTGAGGACGCTATGCTGAAGTTTGTTGCACTGCTAAAGGCTATCCATTCAGGAGTAACAGCATCTCCTTTACCTGTAAAGTGATTATGTTGATGCTTATTGTTGCCAGTCCTGTAGTCATTTTATTCATTCTTTCAATTTGCCTTTCCCAAATATTTTTTGTACAGCTGGTTTGCTTTACAAGCTTGTCTTTAGCTTTGTATTTTTTGTCCTGCGATGTTTCGAGCATTTTTTTTGTGTGTATAGTTGTATAGGGTGTTAGATGAAGTTGTGCACTTGTGTCAGAGTGTAAATTCAATTTTGTATTTCTTATCCAACATGTATGAGAAGAGACTCGAGTGCTGGGCAACCCTGGTGCTGTTTTGATACTTGTGGGTCTCTCTGTCATGGTTTTTCAGCAAAAAAGTATATATTTAATTCTACTTGTCATGCACATTCTAGTTCTTCAAGATTTGCCATGCCGATGTATCTATATCTCACATTTGTATCTAGCTTCATACTGAAGGTGGAGGAGAGTTTGGCAAATGCATCAGGTTGATGCAACCGTTTTGCTTCCATCTCTTTTCCTCAGATATCTGGCTTCTATGTACTGATGTTCATGGAGTTTCTTCTCAGCTGGAGATCTTACTGGGTCTAGTTTTCTTGAGTACGTGATGCAATTATTTTGCTGCTAGTATTTCCTCTGCTCGAATTCTAACTTCTATCAACTGATGGTCTGGTTCTCTTGTAAACTGTAGTTTCTGCTGTGGATGTATGCATTCCATACACATGCACAACGTGCTCCAAATTGCTTGAAAAAATCAACTGGCTCCTTTTTGTTTATGTGATCCTTTATTGCTACTGAGCAGGCCGAAAAGGAATCTAGAAATTTTTCTGTCATTTATTATTCTGTGACCTATGGTAAGGTAAAAGCCCTTTAAGATGAGGGGTTCTGACCCTCCACATTTTATCCTATACCTGCACCTTTCTAATAGGTGATGATGATGATGAGTCTAACATGGTCTGTTTGGTCTCTGAGCATACATTAGAGAGATAAGTGTAGAAATCACTAATTAAATACCTACCCATGAAGATGGATAAAGTTACAGAATTGATCTTTGGACAAGTATATGTGGAAGCCTGGTGGTTCTTACAATGAATAATTATGTAAGTGGGCATTGTATTGTCCACTTGGTCTTTGAGCACAGATTAGAGAGATAAAGCCTAGAAATCACTGCTTATATTGTTTGCTGCCCATGAAGATGATGATAACCCCACTGACTTACAAATATATGTGTAAACCTGGTGGTTTTTAAATGAATAATCATGTGAGTCGGCATGGGAGAAAAATCGGAAGCGAACGCGGGTTAAAAGAAAAATCCCCCCTGGAAGACTTCAAATCGGGATAGGAGAGCACAATCTCTTGGCTGTTGCTCTATTTGGGCGAATTTCTTCTAAATGTTAAAAGAAAAGAAGAGGAAAAATAGAAAGAAAGCAGAGGAAAAAATAGAAAAGCATCGGAGGAGGACGACGCGACGGCGGTCGTGTAAGGGGCGGAGGAGGGATCTCTGTCCTCGATGAGCTTCTTCCATTGCCGGCAGATGGCAAAGGAGGAGAGGAGGATTGAGGCGAGGAGGACTCGAAGGAAAGAAAGGCCGAGCTTCCGATCGCCGGCGGCGGACGAATGGATCCGCGGTGGCGTTCTATCCACCGAGAGAAAGCGCCGCGGTGGCCGCCGACCGAAGAGAAGCCGCAGTAGAACGGATGGAAATTTTCTACAACGCTGACCATCTGATCTTGATCGAGTGACGGAGAATAGTTCTCTGATAGGCTCGCTACGCCTACCAGTTCACGACGGACTCGGAGACCCAATCAACGTTACCTGGTGGCTATGCAACTTGCCAAGTCGAAAGCGTGGGAGCCAACAACAGTTCCAGACCAAGCCATGCACGTGGAAGGGGAGCCACCCACGCAGGAACGGGGAGCGAAACGAAGACTGGGCTCTACGGCGAAGAAGGCGGAAGCGGAGCACGTTCCGGGGAAGAATGCATGGCCGAGTCTCTCGGTTACGTGGGACGAGGAGAAGGAATGCGCTCCGAAGCAGAAGGAAGCCAACGTGACGAGACGATAAGTGATGGTGAGGAGCTGACACATGATGGCCCGATCTTTCGTGTCAAGGGGACGGAAGTATTATCACAGAGAGAATGATTTGGATTGGGGAGTAGTGAGATATTGTTATTTTACCTTCCTTTGTTTATTTCCTTGGGGTTACTCTCACCCGAAGAGAGCTGTCCGCTGTTTGCATGGCGGGTCCTTTGTAGTTCACTGTGAAATCAGTAGCTAATGAAGTTCATCTCCACTACTTTCCATTGTCTTTCCCTTTTCTGATTGGGATCTAACATTCTCGCACAAGCATGCTCCGTTCATCAGGATTGAGCAAGCCCGTTTCGTCCATGCCCAAGTTTATGCCAACCCACGCATAAAATTTCTATGTCGATATTCTTCCGCATAGAAATCAATGTACGTCTATATGCGAACACAGGCATAAAGCTTTCTATGCTGACTTACATCCGCTAGGACTTAGGAGTTTAACATGCGGACAATATATACCACCCGCATAACGTTTCTATGCGGGAATGGATCCGCATAGAACATAATATGGAAACATAAGCGAGAGAGCGCATAAAATTTATATGCTGGTTTATTCCGCATAGAAATCAATCACATAAATATGCGAACGCATGCATAAACATTCCATGCGGACCAACGCCGCATAGCTATTATTATGCGGAATCAGCTTGCACGCGCATAAACGGTCTATGCGGACGAAATTTGTATAGAAATAATATGCGTAAACACATAAAAACTCTATGCGGATATCGTACGCATAGAAATAAATAACATGAATATGCGAACACACAAATTCCTGCAGACCGAGACCGCAGAGATTTTAGTATGCGGAACCTGCTGCTCGCATGCGCATATAATATCTATGCGGAAGACAATCTGCATAAACGTAATATACGGATATAGGGGCGGTCGTACAAAAATTTATGCTGATTTCTTCCGCATAGAAATTAATTGTCATAAAATGCTATGCGGACAGGTCCGCAAAAACGTTAGTATGTGTACGCTAGAAAGCACGTGCATAAAATTTCTATGCAGAAGAGAATCTGCATAGAGATTAATATGCGGATTCATAAAAACGTAGCGCATAAAAAGTATATGAGAGTTTATTTCCGCGGAGAAACAATTATGCGGGCTTACGTGGCGAATTCATAAAATATCTATGCGAAATCGAATCCGCATGGAAATTTTATATGCGGACACTTCGATCTCACCGTGCCTGCCGCCGGCCTCCACCGCCGTCACCGCCCGCGGTCTCATCTGCAACCGTCATCCTCCATCTCCGCCCCCACCGCCCGCCGTCTCTCTCTCTCCCTTTCTCGCTGCACGTCACGCTGCCTCGCCGTCGACCGGTGACCTCCCTGCTCCATTGGACTGGGATTTCATGCTTGCCCTAGCCGCTCGGGTTCTACCGAGTCTCGGGCCAAGATGGTATAAGTAAAGGTCGGGCCGTCCTCCGGTTGAAGAACTTAGGCTCGAAGCCAGGGCGATCCGGCTGCATCCCCACGAATACGAGACAGGCGACGGCGAGGCGAGGAGGAGCGGAGAAGAGGAGACGTCCTCTTCCTTTCGTGGCCGCCTACTGCTTATTTATCGAAGAAGGAGCATAAAAAATTTAACAGGTGAAGCTCATTTTCATTTAGCCAAGTGCAGTCGAACCTAGAGAAGATAGACATCACAGTTAATTTCAGCTTCCATATGAAATTTTGCTGAAGAATCCACTTCTTGAATCTCAAGTCGTTTGCTCCCTTGTCTTCATGATATGCCACAACTTGGAACTCCTCCCCTATTAAGGGGCCTTGAGAGCATGGAGGAGAGGAGCCTGGATGGAGTAGAAGAAGCGGAGGAACGAGAAGGAGGTGATGGATCGCATCTGCCAATCCAACACCCCAAGAGCTTGAAGCTCTATTCGCTGAATCGAATATGAATCCTTCTTCCCTCTGCACGTTAGGAAAGAAACTGAGAACTCGAAACCAAGACGTAATGAGATCAAAATTAAACGGGCCTTTTGTTGGTGCTTGGAAATCGGTGATCTCCTTTCCTTTGTGCCAAAATTAAAGAGCGCTGCTAAATTAGTGGGAAACGCATTTCAGGAATAGAAATCCTGTTATGTTATCACATGATAACTATTCTATTTGGAGATAGAAACTAAAAAGTATGTGATGGTGGTTAATTGAAAAAATTTAAACTTTTTGGATCAATATGTTTCGCTCAAACTTGAAGGCATGTCTCCATAATTTAATCTTAAATTTTAATAATTTGTCGCTTATAATAAATTTTGAAAACTTATTTAGATAAAAAAATATTATAAGAAGTTGCATCAAGTTAAAATTTAAAATTTTATTTTGGATCAAAGACATAGTATAGCAAAATTAAAATCATATTATAGAAAATAAATTTTGAAATAATTTCATGAAAAAGGCATGCCAATCTGTGTCCATGCTTAATTTTTTTTTTCTTCTGAAACTGAGGCCTTTAATTGCAAGTCATTTGCACGTCCATTATAACGAATAACTTAATTTTTCAAGCAAAACGACGGCTCATAATGCAACCGAAATCATGACAGGTTATGCCTCGTTAAACCTAGGTACATGCAATGCATATTTAAGAAAATAAATTAATAAAAAGAGAAACAATATTATTATTTATTTATTTATTTTGAAAGGATTCAACAAATTGAGGATATGGAAAGAGATTGATAATTTTTTCAATAAAAAAGTAGAGTCTAACTAGTTTGAAATATCTAGTGAGTTGTATAGAGGAGATAAGAATAAATAAAAATGCACATGCATTATATATCAAATTTTTTAATCATACTGTTTTCTTAGAAATTCATAGAGAGGACTATGGATGTTTTAGTTACAAAATTTGGCTGATGGAATCTAAATGATATGTTATTCTTTTATTTAATAATATAGTATAGATATTTATAAGATAGAAAGTGATCAATATAAACAAAAAATATAAATGCTACCACTTACGACGATTACTTAAGATTAGACAAGTGGTTAAGTTTCTATGTAAACAAAAACATGGAAAAACAAAGAGGAGTTTTCCAATCTGCAGAGGCATGAGTGTCCATGACTCATCTCTCTTGTTTGCCTTTAGTTGCTTTTGTTGGAATTTCTCGTAAAGACTAGAGTCATACCCAAGTCCAACCATAACCTAAAACCCAAGTATGGCACCAACTTGACTCAATCTAGTCTAAAAATAATAATTTAAAATTTAAAATATTTATATTTTTTTCTAATATGGAGGATCTCAATCATAAAAATAAAAAGATTTTTTTTTTTTAGATTTTGCAAAGCCCCACCTCTTTCCTCCCCTCTTGCTATCATGTGATCGAAAAATAGAAAAGAGAAGGTCACGGATATTAGTCACATGCGATCCTGGTTTTTCTTTTTTATATAAAAGGTGCTTAATATGGGTTTCAAATTAAATTCTTGTATTTCTCAAAAGATCCTCCTATTACAATTATTCAAAGGTAACTCTATTTCTACCCCCTTCTAGTTGTCAACATGATGCCATTACTAGCACCCACACATATGCAGTACACATTAAAAAATAAATTAACAAAAAACAAAAAGGATCCGAATTAGGACACAAGAGAGATAAAATGTGTGGATGGAAAGACCATCATTTTTGTTGTTGTTTTCAAATTTTAAAATAAGTCTCATGGATTGGGGATGCAGGTGAGATGGGTCGAGTTTTTTTTTTTTATAAAAAAAATAGAGTTTTTAGGATATCTAGAAACACATGAATTATATATATATACACAATATTATTTGCATTTTTTTCAACACTAATTGTCTATGCATTCTAATCATTGATATCACAATCGAGAGTGATGCTAAGCATACTTACATATGTACGAAAAATTGCCTACACATACTAACATAACACCACCAAGTATCCTAGCATCTTTTTTAATCACTCTATTTAATTCTATAACTGTTTGCCTGCAAAAAGACTTAGAGATTTTAATAAAAATTTTAGTCTGTAAAGATGCATAGGTTTATATATATTGTAGAAAACTATATTCTCTTGCTCATCGAGGCAACATGCTTATATTTAAGAAATATTTGAGAAACAAGCATGTTTCTTAAATTAATCTTTTCATTGATATTTGTAATTAAAAAATAAATTTAAATGCGCAACAAAATAATTAGAAAATATTGATTGCTATATTGGTACTATATCTGCTATAGTATCAAAAATATCAAGATTATTAGAGCTGAAATAATAATTTATAAACCAATCAATGCTTCATACTTTTGCCTAGGTCTCTTGTTGAAACGAAAATCTTGTTTTAATCATGCATACGATCCTCAAGCTATACTACCATAATTTTTATCTAATCTTGAGCTCAGGTTTCTATATTAAAGCCGATTAGAGGCCGAGTTTGCGCAATGAAAATATCAAATTTTAAATAGAATGGGCTCAAAATCTGACTCAAAATAAATATACTTGAGATTCAAAGGCTCACCATGATCTGCTCTACCCTAGCGTTACTCAATTGAAATCGAAATAAATTATCCTGCCTAGAAGGAAAAATTCAGCACAATCGCCATCAGGCAACGTCAAACCTGTCCCCGCCACCAATCACGCAGCCTTTACTTATTTTTTTCAAAAAAGTAACGTGGGCCCCACTTAACATCACACCATGTCGACGGCATCCAACATGGGTGCCACAATATTCCTCCTGAGGAAGAACATATCCATTATACTGGCGTCCCGATAAAAGAACTCTCTGTTCGAGTTCCGATCTTCCGTACGCGTGTCCAAGAGAGCCATCGCACGGCCCCTTTCGCACCGCCTCCCGACAAGACTCAAGAGGCGGTGCGCGGGCTCGCAGACGGCACGTGGCTGGGGCGTCCGCATGCGGGTCTTCCCCGTCCGAGACGCTGCGGCCGCACGGCGCCCGGGTCTCGGGGGACTGTAACGGGAGAGAAAGAAGAGCGAGAAGAGAGAGGGACGGGGACGGTGGAGAGAAGAGATAAAGAGGGGCAAGAGAGAAAGGCGGAGCGAGGGAAGCGCGGGCGCGAGAGAGACGAGGGAGGGAAAAGAAAACGAAAAGGAAAAGGAAAGAAATTCGTTGGGGGTTGTGGACGGCCTTTCTTGCCGAGGGAATTCGGTTCTTGCGCGTAACCCTGACATCTCGATCACTACATTGCCTCTCTAATGGCGAAATCCGTGTAGTTTGATGGTGCTGCAGCCCCGGAATCGATCAAGGTTGGCGGCGGAGCCCCTCGGATGATCGTTGGTGCCCCAGAGGTGCCCCCCTTTTAACTCCCCCCACCCCCGCCCCTTTTTTTTCGCCTGAAACCTTTTGCTGGAAAGGCCGTTTTATCGCAAGATTCTGTAGCGATTGTGATGTCAAGTTTATTCAGGCAGCGGCCTTTCTAGGGGTTCTTGATCGGTTTCCTTCAGTTTGCTGTGTTTGTTTGTGGGAATCTCGATTTCTTGATGATGTTTTGTTGGTCTTTTGCTTTCATCTCCTTGTTTTTTGTGTATAGATTGACCATATGATAACTCAAATTCTTGATTGTTTTGCTATCATGCTTCTTTATTCCTGCTGAAATTTATTGCATCATCGGCTACGTTTGATGTTGTCAGGGAGTTAATTTAAAACCTTTTTGTAATGTATGACGCTGAGCTGAACATGTTGTAGGGGAGGAAAGAAAGGAGAAATCGGTTCTATCATGTAAGAAGAATCAGCTAGATGAAAACAAATATAGCTCGTTTTGTAATATTGGACAAACTCTGTGGGACCGGACATGGCATATATAAAAATAAGTACTCCATACCTATACCGGTGGTGAGACTAGAGCTGGCAGAACGCCCTCATTAGGTGAACAACTCAAAAACTTGAAAATCTCAATTCTAGAAGAGAACATTGGTCATATTATGATCTAATGGATGAAAGTTGAAAGTTGAAAGTTGAAACTTTGTCTCAGTTGTTTGTCATGTAATCGTCCCATCTGAAAACTTCATGGTAAAGTTGTCCCCATATTTTACCTAATCTTCAATTTCGAATAAATTTTTAAAAATTCTTTAAGACAATATTGTGTATATGAGTCTTTTTATTTTTGTATATAAATCTCATATTCCTTTTTTCATTTCTTCCAATATTACTTTTTTTGAATTACCATATAATATTTTTCATTAAATTTACTAGACTGCACATTTTTGCCCTTGCTGAATGCAATAATAAATCCTGATATTCAATGGTATAGTTAGTTCAACATTAGATCTAAGTCATTTTGAGCACCTATGAAGTTCTGAGTCGGCATATGTAATTACCCAATTAGTAAGTCCTTTGCGGAAGGTGGAAAATTTATTTGTGGTGGATGATCTACATGCAAAAGCTGTTCTTCCATGTCATGGACAAATCAAACATTATTTCCTGTTTCCAGCAAAAAATACAGTGCTTAAATTTATATATTTTCTTCAAAAGAATATGCACACATATTTTGCAGGGAAGCTGAACATCCTGTCCTTTGTTTGACTGCCATCTTACATCACTTTAGCCCTTTACATGGTTTGCATTTTATGTTTAGTTCATGTACATAGTTAGACCTGTTTTCTGACAGTTGGGCCTGTTTCTGTACACAGTGAATTTTATTTCGATACACACTTATCCACAGGAGAGGGACTAAACAAAAAATGGCCATTCTAAACCAAGTACTGGACATAAAAGACCTCAATTTCCCCTATTTCAAATTACAAGTAATGATGTTTATGTTGGATTACCTGTGTTACATCTTTAGCTTTGAGCCACTCCAGTTGCAATGCAAAATTTTATGGATATGGGATTAGTCATTGTGGCTATTGCTTAGCTTAGTGATGCAGTTGGTTTCAACAACTGTATCTTTGGTCCATGCTGTTTTCTAATGACAAGGATTCATTAATCCAAACTTAACAATGAACGGGCCTTCTCTATATGCAAAATTACCAACACAATCGTATCTTCCCTACTGATTGGGAAATTTAATGCTGTAGTGTATTTCATGCGGTTCATTCAGCACACACTTTGCATTAGGTCTTCTTTTTGCCCTTTCTTTCTTTGTGTGTGCGCGTGAGGGGTTGGGTTGAAAACTGCCTGCCATTAGAATGTAAACTTGGTGGCTGTAGATTGGCTTTCGTACCACTTCGTATCATATTGTAGCCTAGAAATACAATTGAAATTTTTGATTCAACCAGTAGCCTGCAAAACCTTACGCTTTCTACTGCACTATTTCCTTTTTCTTCAACTAATGCCCTATAATCCATGTTGGATTCTAAATTAGTTGATGAAGCACATGAGTTCGGCAGGCAAGAGCACCACAGCAGGAATGTGAGAAATAGTTGTGGCCTGTGAACACGCCATGCATTCTCTAGTTAACATGATTAATTGTAGACCTTCTTTTCTTTATGTTTCTTTTGATTTCTTTTTCCCCCTTCAAATGGATATGAAAGCGTTCCTTTTTCTTGGAAATCACTTTTCTGGTCTTAATTTCTTGTAAATTGGTCTGTTCTTGAACTTCTTTCCTGTGCCTGAGGAGTAGAGCATTTTTTTATGGCCTGATTTTGCTTTTTGATACCTTATAAAGCTTAAGATTATGCCTTTGTGGCAGATGGCCTCATCCAATCTAACTGAAAATGCAATGCAATGCAAAACATGTCATGGCGAGGGGGACCCGAATATCCGGACCACATGGATCTCCGACAATCCTGATAAACAATCAAATACATGTCCTAATTGTCAGGTTGGTATAATTTGTTGAGAGTAAAATTCTCTCTCTTAATTATATTACAATCTCACTTTTCTACCAAAGAATACTTATATTTCAGTGTCTCAGTTTTGTACAAATTCTTAAAATATGCATCACAAATGAATCAATGATTACTTAAATAGTGTTATCCATGTCTAACATGAAATTGAGATACATCTGACATATGATTATGCAATGTTTAAGCCTGCTTTACATGATTTGTTGCTTAGATATTAAAGTACAATGATTTTCCTCCTAAGTGGGCATGATCTAAAGTGAGGGAAATCTGCAATCCTCTAATATGGTTATGGAAACCATTGATGAGTCAGGGATAGATGAAGCGCTCTTGCTTCAGGTTGGTGGATTGTTAGGAGTGGTGCTTGCTGGCTTCTTGTTTCATCAAACTGGAGAAAGTTGGATGGTGTTTTTCGTGAAATATGCAAATGGGATAATCAAAGGGGGTTTATCAGTTAGTGGATTGGAACACTTTCTTGGGTGCATGGAGACTAAAATTCTCTTTTGTTGCTTAAGAAGTCTTTGCAACTTGATGTAAGAGTGGGACTGGCATGGGCTTCTAAGAGCATTATCAATTCCTAGCTCACTAACATTATGTTTTTGCTGTGACATGAAATATTGAGATGGATGGAGTATTTTGGATCAGGCATTATGTTTTTGGGCGGATGTTAGGGAGTTGGTTTTAGAAGATGGTGTTGCGGCACTGTTCTTCTAAAGGGAGTCGGTTTTAGAAGATGGTGTTGCAGCACTGTTCTTCTAAAATCATTATCCCAAATTCTTCCTCCATTTCTTCGTATTTTGTGATGTTCTGATGTATACTAAAGTTGAGGTTTTTAAAAGTAACTTTTGGCATATATCATCCACCTTTATCTCCTACACAAGGATGGCAAACACTACTAGAATTGGGACATCTACGAGGATTCTTTGAGAATGCCTTCTATAATTTAGTAATGATGATCTAGTGTGGGTCTAAGTTCTAATTTGTGATTGGGAAGACAGCATCTTTATAAAGTTTGTGGTCTCATAGAATTTTCACCACGACATTCTTTAGTACTGGGGCTGGAAGCTATGTTGGATCGAAAATGAACTACTATTGTTAGTTAAAAGACAATACAGGCAGACTATATTGGACTAACATATGAGCACCATTCTTGTGGACTCCCATTGGAGCTCTCTCTCTCTCTCTCTCTATGTATCCCCATATCTCACTTGCTCGCTCGCTCTCGCATTCTCTCTTTTCTCTCTCTCACCCCCCTCTGCATCATGGTGTATTTCTACGTATTGGCTTTTGTATTGAACTGGACTATCCGCTATGAAGTGTATAATTTTGCTTTTGGCAATCATCTTCTTTGGCTTTTAGTTTTATGCATGTCATTCCTACTCTCAGATTGAATAACTTGAAATTAAATCCACCATCACGTGCAGCTAGATCACCCTCCAAATCAAGGATTAAATTACCACGTGTTTTACTGATGCAAGTCACAAACCGCCATCATATAATATCACAACATACTGGAGTACATTGGTCACCTGTTAGGGACTATAATAGAAAATAGTTCCATGTCAATGCATAAAAGTACATTCTAATGCATGCTGAATCAGCATGTACTTGAATTATTATGCATCAGCATTTATCAATATGCATGATACAGCTATGCATTGTGCTTGTTCCTGCTTGGCATAGTACAACATATGATTTCTTGATTTGGATTACTTGCATTAAGATACTATTTTTGAGGAATATGATGCTACAACTTGCTTCAAATTCTTCCTCGACAGAGATTCTCTTGATGCTTTTTGGAGGCTATCAATCTGGTCTCTTCTGTTTAAGCAGATCATGAGCTTTTGTTTTACTAATTCTCCTCATATGTGCTTTCACCCACAGCTCCAGTTTAATTTCCAATTTTGGACATGGAATCTAAATTCCTTATCAGGTTTTACTTAAAGTATTTCTAGAATCTGACTTGAATCCCACAGTCTCACCCCTCGTACAATCCTATTGTTGAAATTTGATTCGAGGAGCTTGGCAAAAAATTTACCATTGAGCATCTATTAGAAGATCTAGTGTATTATTAGGACCAAATTATATGAAATAAACAGTCACATGGCTTTAATTATGATGTATTATTATTACTATTCTCTTTATTTATTAGGTCTGTCTATTGTTTCACTTTAGCTTAGCCTTGGAGCTATTACTTTGTAAAAAGTTTTTAACTGCTGTATGCTTTATGACTACAGATTTTTAAAAGTGGGCCACTATTCATATCATCTAAAGGTAAGCTTTTTCCTATTTGCCTGGAGAAAATTGTTTACTTTGGTATGACTAACATGTTTAGGTAGTTTTCTTTTTCTTTTTTCTTGTTTGCCATTTTTGTCATTATTTGTATTATGTGAGCGAACCAGTCGACCTATTTTTAACAATCTTTGTCAGCATAGAATAACTCGAATTAGCTACATTTAGAGACTTAGCTATTGAAGTGGTAACTAATATGTAGCATGCAATTTCTGAAACCTAGAGTATTATAAACAAAGGTTAAAGGCTAGCAAACCATCATCGATAACAGACAAAGTTGGACATCCATGGAGGAGAATAGGGCCAGCATGGTGATTGCTTTAACTATGAGCAGCCAGGAAATTCACTTGCGATTACTGAGCAAAAACTGCAGCAGCAAATTTTATTAAAACTTCTATTTAATTCTTTTTGATGCTGTGCTGTTTTGTAGTTTAGCTCTATCTTAATACATAATTAAATATTGTGAATTTACCCGAAATTTTGCAATTTTTAGTATTTATTTTATCATAGTTTGTTTAACCAGCCTTTAGAAAGGCACTTCATGTTTATCAAATCTTATACTTCAAGATAAGGCTATTTAAAATGCTTTGAGGCTTACGTGTGATGGCATATGAATTGCGGCATACTCATCACATGAAGAAGCTCTTGTCAGGCACATGCTTTGGTCTGTAGATGCTTGCAAGTTTTTACATGATGATGAAGTCCATACGTCACATAACATCCAAACACGAACTATCTTAATAATTTAGTTATTTTTTTATTGAAAATATGTTATATACATTGATACTAGATTACTAGGTGCCTAGTAGTATAGCGACATGCGTTAGAGCTTGGGGCATAGTTTTTAATCTTATACATGTCTTCTTGCAACCATAGCACAACATTTGTCTTTTGTCTAATATACCTCTGTTGTTTCTACTAATGTTTTTCGTACCGCCCAATACTGGGGATCCCATAGTGACTCAATAAGGTACCAGTACAGTATGGGGGAGCAATATGTATTGTACCGACACATAATACAGCTGCTGTCTTGCCTCCAGTAATGTATCATGTGTTTGCAGTTTGTACCATGTGTCAATATGACATTGTACCATGCTGACCCAACCCATACCGATAAGCTACAGGTACAAGGTCCTGTGCAGAGTTTGAACACCTTGGTACTTTTACTTTTATCAGTCCATGTCAACCATAGCATGGTGTTTCTATCTATTCCATGCCACGTACCAACAATTAATTTGAAGTTTGAACCATTCCTCAATTGGAGCTCAGGGAGATTGTTTGTAACAATAAATTTATACTCTTAATTTTGATATTATTAATTGATCAAAAATATTGATATTTTTTGTGTAATTCATATATTGGAATTTTGTATTGCATTTGATGAAATTGCAGGAATAGGTTGGACATCATGGAAGAAACGCTGGTTTGTTCTTACACGCACTTCATTGGTCTTCTTTAGAAGTGACCCTGTAAGTATTTTGTTACCTTCATCTCACTGTTTAACTATTAATATATATTTATCATGTATCATTCCTGTTCTGTTATAGCTCCAAGCATTATGTGTCTGTTTTCATGTTCTGTGCTCTTGCGTGATTGAAGACTCATGGATCTTTTCTCATAGCCAGTCTTACCTCCTTTCCTTTTTCACAAATCCTGCTCATACTAGGAAAGATTTGTCTTATAAAAGGAGTCTATTAGGTCTGGAATGGGACATTTCTGCTTGAGATATTTTGAAAAAAGGGGTCTGCCACTCTGTCTTCACCCTCTTTCCTCTCTTTGCTGCTCCTGGTCTTTGCTTGCTTTGAATATGAAGCTTGTATCATCCTGAGGACTGTTTTCTTATATGCTGTGGAAAACTATGTGAACACCCTTCCAAACAGTGGATTACTTCTTTCATGTATCACCATTACCTCTTATTACACTATTTTCCTCGTATCCCTTAGTTATCAGGTTTTCTATCACATCTTTGAGTCCTATTAGTTCTCTTGAATCATTTCAGGTCGAAATAGATTATATATTATAGTCCATCCTGTTTAGATTGCTCTTCTTTCTAGGTTTTAAAAACTGTGGGATGAGGCTGTCCTGATTTTTCCATGGAACGGGATGCCCATATATCAACACTTGGAATAGTGGATGTCCCATCCTGTCCCAGTCATTTCCCAACTTGTTCTGTGCTGACACTCAGGAGTCGGGATGGTGCCCATCTTGCTAAAATTAAAGAGAAGGGATAGTTATTTTCAGTTGTCTGCGTACCGAACACTCATTAGCCTACCTGCAGAGTTATACTAAAAGTGTTTCTTCTTCCATTAGGCTTTTATATGTCTTTTTTTGAGATTGTGTAATGTCATAGGGTTTATTCACATGACAAATAAAGTTTGCACAGAATTTTAACTTCATTCACACCTATGGCTAGGAAATCTGCTAGATTCATTGTTCGACCAGGTGGAAAGTCGAAAGAGGCACCTCCTCTATTATGCTCAAGTTACTTGCTCTCTCAAAACGAAAACCAAAATAGCTGACAAGTAGTAAAAATGAACCTGCATAACAATGACATGATACAGAGTAGTTTTTTTTAGATATGTACCTACACATGCTTATCATTAATGAGCTTGGTTAGAAGTAAGAAGAGTAACTTTCATATGATACCCCTGAGTGTAGTATGTATGGATTGCCTGCTTGTTGAACAGCAGAAAAATTATCTAAATGAGAATGGCAAAGCGTAATAAATATTGATAACTTGCAGAGCACCATAGACAACTGCTTTTCCAGTCAGATTTTAAAGGGATGACTGGATGTCTGTCAGTGTCTGTGCACAGCAGTTACTAGCACATGCTAAAATTAATACATTCTCATCTTTAATATTCTCATCATGCTTGTCATCTTATCAGCATGAAGTCATTTAGTTTACAATTTCAAGCCAACTTTTAATGTAAAATTGGTTGATTTTTTTTCTTTGGTCAGATAGAACTGGGTTTAAGCCTCAAAATTTAAACATTAGATTTTTAACTAATATAGTCAAGAATTCGCAAACGCACAGCTTCATATTAAAGAAGAAAAGAGCTACATTTGACCCATTCAACTCCGTCATTTTTCAGCATCCATTCCCTTTTTTTTCTCATGAGAAACTGCAACTTTAGTAGATAATTACTGACCTCGTCTCCTAACTTATGAGTTTTTGCCCAACCTCGAGGGTATCCACAGTTCTTGTAATATCTTATGCCCTTGTAAAGCATCATTTTCTGCAACAAAATATTGACAAAAATCATGTTCTGTAGTTGATGACTTCATACAAAATATTCTTTCTTTCTGATATCTAGTGCTTATTTGCTTGCCGCATATCTGTTGTGGTCAATAATGGTGGGCCCCATCTTTTCAGAATTTTCTCCCTCAGAAAGGAAATGAAGCGAATCTTACCCTTGGTGGTATGGACCTAAACAATTCTGGAAGGTAGGAATTTCTTCATAAACTAATAAAGCCTGATGCCAACTGAAATGTTAATTTAGCCCTAAATCTTCATTGGCAATAATCTTAATGTACTGTAAATTGCACAGTGTTGTTGTAAAAGCAGATAAAAAGCTTCTGATAGTGCTTTTTCCTGATGGCCGTGATGGGCGAACTTTTACGCTAAAGGCAAGTTTCCGTGCCGTTCTGTCTTTAATTTTTGCCCAGATATTGCAATATACAGCTATTATATTATGTCCATGGTCTGCCGTACCGGTCGGTACGGGCGGTATCGGTCGGTACGGGCCGGTACCGGCTGGTACATACCGGTACGGTACAGCTACATATTTCGGTACCGAACCGTACCGGTCCGTGCCGACCGGTACGGATGCGTACCGGCCCGTACCGACCAGTCCGTACCGGCTCCAATTTTTTTTGGCTTTTAACCCCATCGGTACCGTACCGGTTCGGCTCGGTTTGGTTCGGTACCGTACCGGTACCGATGCCCACCGGTACATCGGTGCAGTCGGTACTGCGTACCTTGATTATGTCAACATTCTTTGATCAAACAGGCAGAAACTTCGGAGGATTTATATGAATGGAAATCTGCATTGGAGAATGCTTTGGCACTAGCACCTGGTGCATGTGCAATGGGGCAGAATGGAATCTTCTGCAATGATATTACTGACTCAAATGAAGCTTCAGGGGAACAAGGTTTGCTTTTTCCCCCCTTTTGATATTTCTTTTTTGCTCATATACGCAAAAGTGCATATCATGTTGCCTATCATTATACTAAGTGAATAAGCTATAGCATGATATGCCCTATGTATCTGCATTCACTGTTCTACTTTTCATTATCTGAATAACTTGGATGGTACCAATTTGTTGTATGAAGCACCGCATAGCAAAAAATGGCTGACATCCAATTCTCCAATGTGTTTGGCTTTAAAGGCAAGTTGCAGATGGCTAAGACTTACCAAAGATTAATTTAAAGTCATCGGTGTATGCATGATCATGATATTTAATGAGAAAATTAGAAAAACATGGGTGTTGTACTTTAAGTATTGATGATTAAATGATTATGTTTTAACTGGACTGTTTAACTGCTGAGATGGTCACTAATAGAAGCGAGGAGTATGATCATCAGAATGAAGAAGATAGGGTATTTTCTGTCTCTCCTCAATACTGAGCTCATTTCCAAGTGAAAAACTTATGATGCAAACATTTTACTAGAACATGTTAGAAACCTTGAAGAATGTGAGAAATCTCATTGATATTCATGTTAGATCAGTTTACGATGATAAAATGAGCTTAATGACATTTGAGAGAATTGATAAGCTGTCAAGACAATCAAACAGCTCGAGAAAAGCTTAACTCTGTGATTTATGTAAATTAAACCCTAAACTGAAGATTTTCAACCACAATGCTTGCTCAGTTATGTGACTGAACCTTAGTAAATAACAAATGCTTTTAGTAGTTTACATCCTTTTTCATATGAGCATGTCAATGGGCTTAGTGGACTATTAAATATCAGGGATTGCAGACTCCTAAGGTTCATTAATCAATGTTGGTGGGAGCTTTTATACCATTAAAAAGAAAATGTGAATAGTAGAATCTACTGGGATAGGGAAACTAGCCTGAAATTATGTATACTGGCATGACGTAGCTTTTAAAACATCTTTATGTGTACTTTAAACTTCTAGATTTCAAAACTGCATATATATTGTTTGAACTTTTATGATAAAAATATTAAAGAAGTTCATCACCAAGTTGCTGTTCTCACTTCTCACTACCGTGTTGATGTTCGTGGATCAAGTACTCAACCACACCAGATCGTACTGGTCTCTGCCAGACATGCTGTTCCTGATGGGCAGGGAAACCTTCCTGTATTAAGTGTTGGTAGTTGGTATCAACAGATGTTTGGTATTGACAATTGGTATGACCTATACTGGTTGATGCTGGTATGATTACCAAAACTAGTACTTTAATACCTTAGTTATAATAACAATAATCAGCAAGCCAGCCCAAACTATTTAGTATTGGTTTTAGCTATCTTTTATTCACCATAGTTTAAGGCTTACATTCTCATTCATTGCCACCTTTTAAAAACTCATTTTGTTGTTTTAACATTAAATTCAAATTCTGGCTTGCGGCCTAAGTCAACTCCTAACCTTGTCAGTATCGGAATGAGATTGATTCTGTTTCAACAGTTGTGATTACATGTTTTAAGTTAATACTTTTTTATTTTTTTATTTTTAAATATGTTTACAATACTTTACAATTTACATTGTTCTCAAGAATTGTATCACAAAACTTTGGAGGAGCTCAGTCACATGGTTTGAACTTTGAACTTTTTCCCTTTGATGGGATCTCTTGGAATCGCAATATACTATACCATTCTTCAAACTCATTTTAATGAGTTTTGCACCTCATCATGTCAGAAAATAGAAAATGTTCCACTGGCTACTTCCAAACCAAAAGATGATGCTCTAATGTTTTATCTCTTATGAGCAAAGATGATGGAGAGATGGGAATGTATCTAAAATCTGCTGTTCTTTGCTAGATATGAAGCACCCTCAACTGTGGTCTGACTTGGTACTTGAAAACATCTAGTAGTTGTCATCTGCAGATGACATGATCACTTTAGAAGGCTGGAGGACACTCTGACTTTTGTTTTGAGAAAAAGTATTTGGTGCAAGGTCGGAGGAACTGGTACCGGGCATCGTACTGGTTCTCCGACAGCACGAGCCGGTACGGGCCTGTATCGACGAGGGCACGGTACCGTGGGAGAGGAAAAGAGAGAGAGAGAGAGAAAGGAGAGAGGCTGGCGGAGGGTGGTGGACGCCGGCGAAGGGCCCCGGTAGGCGAGGCCGCACCTCAGACCCCTGTTTCATTGAAAACAGGAGAACAACCACGGCCTCGCCCCCCGCGGCCTCCGCCGGCCCCTCGTGGCCCTCCGCCGGTGTCCCAACCTCTCCCTCTCCCTCCCCCTCCCTCCCCCACTCGTTCTCTCTTTCCTTCTCCTTCTCCGGCCTCAGCAATGAGTCTCGTTTTCGCTGCCGGAACCATACCGGTGAGCCACCAGTACGGTTCGAAATGGCCGGTGTCATCGGTATGGCTCGGAACGGCCGGAACCGCCCAGTTCGAGACGGTTCTGCCGACCTTGATTTGGCGTTATTTGAAGGGAGAGTTAGCCTCTCGAAGACAAACTAGCTGAAATACATTGAGAAGATTAAAAAAACAAATGTATTTATCGTTACATGATTCATTGAGGCATATGATTGTTTCCTATATTCTGTCATTGGGGGGATGATAGAATCTGAAATAGTGTTACTTTCCTTTCTTTCCTTCATTTGTTATTTTTTGGTAGGTAGTAGGTACTTGTCATGCATTTTAGGATCAACAATAAGGTAAGTGCAACTGAGGTGGTGACCTTCAAATTTACCTTCTTTTTAGATTACCTTCAGATATATGTGTTGAACAATGAGATTGGTTTTACCAAGGACTGCTATCGCTCAATCCTTGTGATGGACTCTAAAATAGTTATATAAGGAACAAGGGCACCTTATAAAATACTCTTGTTTATCAAAATAGAGATAATGCATCACCAGCGAAATTCTACCTTGACCCATATTGGTCATGTAGCTATTGCTATGAAGATTACTTTCGCCAAAAAGACCTGAAGAGAGGATTTTATGCAGGTATTTGTTTTACTGTAATCACTTTACTGATTACTTGGAGAGAACTGATGTATATTCTTCTCTATATGGAAACTGTATCATATTACTTTAGCGAACAGAGAAAGAGAGAAATTAAACTTTTTGCTTCCTAATCTTTCTTGATTGACAACGGAAAGTTCCACGTAGGTTCTATGGTGGTATTCTTTAACCAAGACTTTGGATGAACATGCTGCCAAATATCTTTTTTCCTATGCCAACTTTAATTCAAGCAAGCATATGTTGATGCCACATGGTCAAGCTGAGATAGTGCTGTTTGCGCATGGGTCAACATTTCATTTATGTTTGACTAACTCTTGAAATATTATTGTTTCTGTTGCTAATGTGCAATTCATGGTACAATCTTTTTTGTGTTGATTATGCTTTAAGTCTTTCTTGTGCTCCTTTTGACTGAGTATGTAGGATTATAAGCCTTTTTGCCATGTATATTATGATTATGTGGTCCTTTTGGATGACAGCCATGGATTAACTGATTGAGCAGTTTCTTCTGTTGTTATTGCAGTGAAAGATAAGGAACCTGAACCTGTGAAATCCACAGTGATTGGTAGGCCAATTTTGCTTGCACTTGAAGATATTGATGGGAGCCCATCTTTCTTGGAGAAGGCCCTCAGATTCATTGAAGACTATGGTAAACCCTGTTTTTCTTGTTGTTTTATTATGTATTGTAACACCTATTTCAAATTTCTTTAATCTACATAGTGCACTAAGAAAACGTAGAACGGATAACTTTTGTCGTTGTCATGTTCTCCATAATTTAGATTTACTTCATGGAGTAGGAAATGTGATTTTGTGCTAGATAACATTCTTTGTGAATGTTGTTCCAAATAGTTACCTTAACAAGAAATTTTCAAGCCATAGCCCATTAGTGTGATTTTGAACATATAATTTGCTATTTTGTCAAAGAGAAGAAAAAAACTAATTGAATGACAAATATGACCTCTTGCATTCAGAGGAGAGGAATGCCAGGATGGACAATATAATTGGAGGGCTCTTAATTCCATAAATTTAATAAAGAAACTAGAAAGGCCTCATCAATGTTGATTAAAGAGATTACCGTATTAATATGGCTTGTGTCATTACTTATCTATTTTCTATATGCTAATTTTTGAAAAAGAAGACCACCAATGCTGGTCCTTGGTCTGGATGAGTAAGGTGGAAGGTTGAAGTTAAGGATGATAGCCTCTTGTGAAGTGTATGCGAAACTATGAAATAGATCCAAATTCAGTGTTCACAAATGCTAGGGGCATGTTATATCAGAGGCATTACTAAATTATGAGCATTTACAAAGCTGATCAGAAGAGTTGGGACAGGAATTGATGGCTATGGACTTATGGTTATAGTAACTTTTAGTTTTTAGAGGCCTGTTTGGGAACATCCTGCCAGATCTGGTGGGACCCAGAAGGCTAGTTCAGAGAGAGATGGAAGGGAGAGAGCATGAGATGGGGATGGAGAGCGTGGGGAGGCTGCAGGTCCTGATTCCCATGGGGAGAAAAAAAGGACCTTGGGAGGTCTTTTTTCTATCCCGCTGAGATCAGGCACATAGCTTCCCTGTATTCTCTCCTTTAGTCCGCCCCCTCTCATCCTCCCCATCCCATGAGGTCCTCCCTTTATCCTGCCGGATCTGACAGGATATTGCCAAACAGACCCTAAAAAAGTAGGGGCTTATTTGGAAGTTTGTTCTTTTATATAAAAGAGAATAAAGTCAAATTCTTATCCTGTTGCTGTGGAGGTCTGAATGTGCTTGACTGCACTAATTTTTTCACAGGGATCAAAGTGGAAGGTATCTTGAGGCAGTCTGCAGATGTTGAAGAGGTAAAACGCAGAGTTAAAGATTATGAACAGGGTTTGTATGCTCTCCTTATTTTCCTTTCCATTATCTTTTTTGTTAGATTGTCTATTTTTCACTTAGTTGAGGCCAATATCCTATCTTTCATATTTAGAAGCAGGGCATCTCTTAAATGTAGCAGATAGTATATCTTAACAGCATATTATGTCCGAATTTGATTATTTTCAGGAAAAAATGAGTTCTCTTCAGATGAGGATGCACATGTTATTGGTGATTGTATCAAGGTGTTTGTTGCTAGAGAATCAAGATATGAGCTATTTTTCATTATTTTGTTCATTAGTTTCAGCTGAACTATGGTTATTTCTTAATTCTTTTTTATGTTTGCAGTATGTGCTTCGGGAGTTGCCATCATCTCCAGTTCCTGCATCATGTTGTACTGCACTGGTGGATGCATACAGTATGTCCAGGGCATTAGAGTACATATTCACATTTCATTATGAAGTCATAGCAATTGTACCTTACATATTCTTTTGTTGATAGACAACTTTTCTTGATATTAAGTTAAATTATATTAGTTCTTTCATATTATATATGTTAATTCTGGATTAACAGCATCTTTTGTTGTGCTAAGCATTTTTCTCTTTTTATTTGTTTTTGAGGGCCATGCATCTTTTTCCACTGCTGGTAATCCTTTTCTGAATAAAAAATGTATGCTTAAGATTAAAAAGTTGTACATAAGATGGACAAAGTAATGGGAATTATATATTTTAAAGTATTGCTATAGTGTGCAAGATCAATCAGACATCCAAGTTCAGAAAAGCTGATTTCGAACAAGATAGAACAGGTGCAATGCCATTTGAGATATCTGATATTTTATTCTACTTATTGTGTCAGTTACCTATGAGATTTTCGATATAACAGTATCCTATGTTTGGATGGAAGGGTTGGCATCACATTATTTCTCTATAAAACTATTTTTTTTTAAAAAAAATAAGATAACGAAAAGCAAATTCTCCCATTGGATAACAGTTCCATTCAAATTTAGAGATGGGCCTATTTTTCTTTTTCTCTCTCTTCTCAGTCACTATACATAACCAACCTCATGAGAATCTCCTTTTTATTGTCTCTTTTGGTCCTATCTTTTTTCTAAATTATATTCATCAAAACCGACCAAACTGATTCAATTTTTGATAACCATAATATTTTTCCTAGACATGCATCTGCACGTTCTTGTATACTAGTATGTGTATATGTATAATGTAAGTATGCTGCATGAATTTGGATCCTTGTCTTCTTTGCTCTAGATGAATAGGAGTTTTCAAAAGAAAGTTTACTGCAAGCATATGATATCAAATATATACAGTGGAGCAGATGATGCCAATCATGTTATATAACCGATCTTGTACTCTATATTTTATTACTTTGAAGTATAAGCACTTGATGAGAACATCATAGGAACTGATAATGAGCTTCAAAATAATGGCATGTTTCATACTTGAACAAGCCTATGAAATCTGTAACAACATTTAAGACAACTAACATTGAGAAGCATAAACGCTTGTTCGGAAAGTAAAAAACGTGAATGTTCTAGCAACTAATGTTTAGCTTCAAGGTAGTGTCAAGTCCAGTACTTGAATTTTTGAACAAACTCATGAAATTTTGTAATACCTGGACTTCTATCATTTTATAGTTATTAACTGTTGGAACTTGGAAGATCAATAAGTATATGCATACATAGTCCTTTTCTATTATGTTCAATAGTCTATTGAATGTTAATCATATTGTTCAAGGATGTGAATTTTTCACAAAGTTTGATATTTAATAGGAACTGATCGAGGAGATAGAATGGATGCTATGCGTGCTGCAATATATGAAACTTTCCCTGAGCCTAATCGCCGTCTAGTGCAGAGGTACATAATTTTATCGTTAATATTATTTTAATGTATGCATCAAGATTCACCGAACTGGTATCGGAGTGCATACCGGCCGGTGACCGGTTCGACACGGTATAGGTCCTTATACCATACCTTTCCATGGCGTATCGAAACAAGGAGAGCCAGAGATGGAGGAGATAGAGGAAAAGAGAGAGAGAGAGAGGGAGAGGGAGGAAGGGAGGGTGAGAGAGCAAGGGGGTGTGTGTTTTGGGGGGGGGGGGGGTGGGGGGGAGGAGAGGGGAAGTGGTGATGTGTACCAGCGATGTGTGGGGTGCGAGGGCAAATTTATATCAAACTGAAACGTTATATTGAACCATGCTGGTAGCTGGCCGGTCCAACTCGGTACGCCCTAAACCGGCCGGTTCAACACGGTCTAGAAAACCATGAGTATGCATATATATATATATGGGCCCTTTGAGTTTTAAAATGAGTTATCTTTGTGATGCAAGCAATAAAGTTCTGGTTTTGACAATATATATAGATATAGCATTTTATTTAATATTGCCAAACTCAATGAACTTGTGGATCTTTCTTATTTCAGGTAATTATAACCATGACCAACAATTCTTTTCACTATCTTTGTCGCACATATCTATATAAAATAAACTTTTATGCATGTTTTGATTTTTCCCTGATGAACCCTTTATTGGAGTATTTCGAAAGAGAGGAACTTCTTCAGACATGAGAAATACAATAATGAAGTGATATACAAGATGAGTGCTACTAGTAAGAGATAAATGTCAAAATGGAGAAGTCGAGCTATTTTCTGCTTGTTCATCTAGAATATTTTAAATTCAATGATGAGTCAATTGTCTCAGACTCTCAGTGTTGGTGTAAGATTTTGCTTGTGATGGTTTAGCATTTCTAATGCCCATTGATATCCGTTAAAAGCTTGCATATGACACGCCCTAGTAGGCCCTGCTACTGTTGATTGTTTTTCCTTTATTTTCATAGCCTCTTTAAAGATGACAACAAGAGCTGTTCTTCAAGCTCGTATATTTTATGGACGCTGTCAGGTGCAATCGTTGTTTCTTTTCATTTGACATGCACCATTTGTGTGCAGGCCTGTACATTAGTGGTCTTTATTCTATCATTAGCCGATGTACAGACTATTAACTATGACTTTTATCCTGAGTCCTCTGCTCAATTGAATTTTATGTAACACAAGTTGTTTTAATGCTTTAGCTGAATGGGTCGTATGATTTTAATTTTAGACCATGAGAATTTTAAATCGCACATAATAAATGGTAAAATGCACTTCCTGTTGTTGCTAATTATTTATTTTCTAAGAATGTCATTTTATTGATTTTCTTTGTTCTGCTTTATAAGAAATGCCTGGCTGCTGTTACCCGACTGTTGGCCCTACGATAAGTATCTTGATCTCACAAAGAAGTTGCACAAACTTGTGGATAAATTGTTGATTCATACAAATGGAACATTTCTTGTCTATGTTTCCTGATGGAAGACATTTTTTCCCTTTTCTTTATATGAGTTTAAACTTAAAAAAACAAAGAACATATGCATAACTCTGTTGAAGAAAACATTCTACACAGCGATGTTTTATGTGACCGTTCTTTCAGCGATTTCATAGTTGTTTCCTACATGCTTCGGCAAAGTGTGTTTTCTGCATTACATGATTTCAGACAGTTTTTGCAAAATTCTTTTGCTACTGCCATCTGGTAGTGTGTTATTAGCTAATTCTACAACCCGACATCACTTATTTTCTTTCAGGATTCTAAAGATGATGCGAACAGTAGCCTATCACAGATCTGAGAATCGGATGTCTCTATCAGCTTTAGCAGCTTGCATGGCCCCATTACTTCTGCGCCCGCTCCTGGCTGGTGATTGTGAATTTGAGGATGATTTTACTATGGGTGGGGATGGTTCTATTCAGCTTCTTCAGGCTGCTGCAGCTGCTAACCATGCTCAAGCTATTGTTATAATTCTACTAGAGGAATATGGAAACATATTTGATGTAAGATTCCTTTTAGTTTTCCATATAGAGATACTTGTTTTAATCTTAATGTATTTGAGCTTTATGAACTAACAATTAGCTGTTTAGGAGGATCTTTTGGAGGACGGATCCTTTTCTTCAGAACTTTATTCTGAATCTGAAGGTGGTGATGCTGAAGATGATGAGTCAACTGATCATGACATCCCAGAAGATGATGGATATCATGATGGACATAATGGCCTTGAAACAGATATAGATGATGATCCTGAACGTTCGTCTAGTGGGACACTTAGTGAAAGAAGCAGTTATGATGAAAGTGATCCATATGATGATAAGGTTATGCATCCTTGCATACTTATAGTTAATTGATTTTTTTTTATTCCAACTTTTTTTATTATCTTTGTATTTTTACTTTACAGCAGTTTTTCTTGTACATTTTGAGACGAACAGTTTCCTTATCAAGTTTGTTTAGTTATGTTTTTCTTTTGTTTTGCAAAGGAAAGTCATTACCATGAGTTCATGACTATGATCATTGTGCCCTGATTACTTAACTGAGTAAAAAATAATATAGGTCTCTATAACTGCCGGCTGGCATTTTTGGTTTTGGTATTCACTTACAGAGGGTTGAAAAAAGGCAGTCATTAACTTTCCTTTTTGCTGATCTAGGGGAGAGTAACTTGATTCATTACACTGGTTGGTTAACATGGACTATAATTGGACGACTGCTAACAGCTACTTAGTTCTTCACGGTTATTAGTGTTAGATTTTAGGCTTCCTGTCAGATTTTTCATCTACTTATCAATGCTGATTAATTGTCATGGAAACTCCTTCCTCTTAATTGCAGTAGTAAATAATACTAATAGTTCATTTGATGCAGTATAAATTATCTGGAAAATTCTAATCTTATGCATGATGTTGCCTATACATTACATATTTTATTGTTTAATTTAGAGTAGTGTTCACGAAGGAGTCCCACTATTTGCATCTGTTAGTATTGTTTGGAAATATATTTATTCAATACTATGTGACTATGTAGGCTACTGAAGATGAAGATATAGATGGTACATCTCCAAGAGATGATGAGCCCTCAAACACAAAGCGTACTCTTTTGTTGCGACACGATCATGATCAGAAATCATCAACATCTAATATCCCATATCCTGAGGATGTTGGTGTACAGAAGTATGAAATTTTGCGGAATGAAAATATTAATTCCTCTGCTGCACCTAGCTGCGAGCCCAACGAATCCATTGGGGACGTTCCTCCTTCCACAGAAGCAATGCTCAAGTCAGTTAGTCACAATGTAACCTCAAGTGTCACAGACAAATCAAATGAACCAGCGCCCAGTATTAAACAACGCACTGTATGGGGACGTACCTCTGTGAGTGTAATTATATTGCACTGTAGATTGCTATATAAAGGAAGACTCGTCTTCTTATTTGTTTGTTTTCCAGGCAAGAAAGAACCTCTCGATGGAGTCAATTGACTACTCTAGCGATGATGAGTAAGTATTGTATTTACTATTTGAGCTTGTCTTTTGGGGGTAAACTTCTGCTGCACTGTCTTGTTGTAATTTCCTTTTTCTAGTTTTGCTTTTATGCTTGTTACCTGTACTGTCTTATAAATTGTATATTTTACCCATTAAATTTAGCACATAGCTAAGATATGGCCATGGGAATACATAAATAAGATATACATATGACAAATATGTGTTTTAGATGGTTGACAGGCCATCACCTATATTAGTAGGCATGGATTCAGCTTATTGACATGTTGTGATTAACTTTATCTTGGCAGCTAATGGAAGTAAAATTACTGTTTTTGTTGATTATATCCATCCTTTTACTCCACTTTTTTCCCTCATAATCAGGATTGCTATTCAAAGGCTTGAGGGTACCAAGAGTGATCTTCAAACTAAAATTGCAAAGGAGGTGCCTATTCTAATTCATATACATTATAAGTTGTCAGTTTAAAATATTTTCAGAAATGTGCCATGCATACAAAAATTGATGAACATGCTTTTTTCTTTTTTAAAGGTAAAAGGAAATACAATGCTGCAGGCAAGTCTGGAAAGACGAAAGGAAGCTTTGCGTGAGCGTCGTTTAGCTCTTGAGCAAGATGTAAGTGCCAGTTTTGATATTCTGTTCCTTACAGTTCTGTTTTTTCCCTTACTATGTTCTAGAATCAACACACAACTTGATTTTTTAAATTTTAGAAGAAAAGTTTTGTGAAGTCTTTTTTAGTTGCTTGTCCCAGCAATTATATTTCATTTGCTTTGATATTTGCTAGTACCTTTTCTATTGCTTATAATATCTTTGGAATCTTTAAGTAGTTTTAAATTTTTATTTGAAAAAAATGTTTAACTCCTACCATATGGGTGCAGTTTTTTGCCAGTTAAAGGATATATTTATTTGTCAAATGAAGAAATATGTATATGTAAGAAAAAATAATTGCTGAATTTGAGAATCAAGAAACATTTCAATGCTTTAGGAGAAGACTAGGTAGCTTTTGTTGTGTAGATAATTTAACATCAGTGATTCCTATGCTAAAACCTGAAAGTGAGATGGAAAATCCTGTCAGCAATCCGTACACTCTTATATTCCTTCATTGAGAATGATGAAATTTTGTTTTATGTCTTCAGTTGTGCCCCAAGATCTTCATTCCATCCAATACCATTACACAGTTTGCCATCGTATACCATGCCCTATTTTTATTTAGGGACAGGAGCCCAGCAGGTAGTGGGCTCCCAACATGCCCTTCCATCCATTTCTTTTCCCTCACGTGCTGAGGATGTGCGGAATTCTAGTACCATATAATGCATTTGCTTGCCATTTGTACAACATATAAGCCCTTTAAAAACCTTTAACAGCATATTTTGTGCCAAATTAAAACTCATTGCTATTATACAGGTGTTTTTGGATGCTGTTTGAAATAAGTGGTTTTGATATGAAATATAAATTTTCGTCACCAGCAACTTTATTGTGTCATATTTAACGTGGGCATTTCTGCGTATAGATATGTCGAGATAACCACCAGCTAAGTGCTACTTCAATCTGATTACCTCTCCTTCTTTAAACTTTGTAATGCATTAGTTGTACTTCCAATAGTGCCGACCCGAGAGTATTTGCCCATGATCCTAACTAATGTCACGTTCTCGCTCCTTTTTTCTTAATGATTCCATTCCTATATATTTATGCAATATATAAGTTTATTATTTGAAACTAGAAAAAAATGTTATGATTAAGATAATAATTTTTATTTATAGTACTAATTTTTCATATTTTTATCTATTTATATATTTTTAATAATTTTTAAATTAAAAATATGTTTAAATACCATAAATTTAGAAAATATGTTTTTTTACTTCAGAAAATACTTTTGAAATATGTATTACATACTACTAATTTTTCATAATTTTTAAATAAAAATATTTTTTTAAATAACAATAATGTTTTAAATATAAATATTTTAAAAAATTAATTTGAGCCCAGATTCATGTAGAATCCTACAATGGATGCTACATATATTTTTTAGGCCTGTGGACATACATCAAAGGCTACTTATTTTTCAATTTTTTTTCAAATTTAGACCTAAGTCACTATGTGCATGATCGCATCAAAACTTAAATAAATAGACAGCAAATTTAGCTGAAAAATAGCTTGCATGCCCCTAAATACGCTTCTGATTTTACATTTTTTTAAATTTAATTTAATTTTTTAATTTTTATTTTTTTAATCCAAATATATATTTTTAATTTTTAAAAATTATATATAATCTAAAAATTAAAATTTTTATGTCATTCTGTAGATCATCTATAGATCTACAACATATCATAAAATCAAGCCAAAATCAAAAATTTTGGAATAATCTTCTCTTATTTTGCAAATTTCAAGATATTTTTTGGTGTCCAAAAAAAAAGAGAGAAAATGAGATAGGAAAGAGGAAGCATACCTTATTTAGGGTTGGATCCTCCTTCCATCGTGCTGAATCAGCGTATTTTTCGCCGTGGGAAAGGAGGGGTATTTGAATGGGTTGAGAATGCCCAAGAAACTTCTCAGTCCTTCCCAACTAGTCTTTAAAACAAAAGGAAGAGGGGAGAGGGGGGCCAGTTCGGAACCGGTCCAACTCAATGCGAACCGGCCGGTTTGGACCGAGTCCGGACGGTTCGCGCCCGGTTCCGGCCGGTTCCTATCGGTTCAGGGCCGGTTCTTAAAAAAATAAGTGAACCGACCCAGTCCTCCACTGGGTTGGCTTGGTACATGCCGAACTGGGCAGTTTAGCTCGGTTCAGCAGACCTTGCCCCTCAATGTCACCAAAATTACAAAACATGGTATCAATTATCAATCTTTTTTTTTCCTAAAGTATTGTACTTGGCACTCATAGTTGGGCTTCCCACTGTCTATAACCAGTTGCCACGAGATAAATCATGATCGTTCATTTCATAACGAACGGTAATCAAAAATTTTAAAAATTATATTACAAAGATTTTAAAAAGCACCATAGCAAATTCCATCTTATAAACATTGGCGAATTTTTCAGTTTTTCTTTTCCTTACCAGACAGTATGTCATACAATTACATTAGTCATTTACAGGAAGGACTCTATACTATGACTTATGTCCATAATTTATTGACGCATGTTCTATTTTGAGGTAACAGGTGGAAAGATTGCGAGAACAGTTGCAAAAGGAGAGAGATCTGAGGGCATCCTTGGAGTCTGGACTGATGAACATGAGACCTGGGAATATATCATATGCATCTGCTATGGATAGCAAGGTTAGTTTCATACAGGATTAGCAATTATTTTTAATAAACAATAGCTAAATCTTGCTCTGGATTTATAGTTTATATTCGTGATAAAGACCAGGGCAGATCTAGAAGAAGTCGCTTTTGCTGAAGCAGATATCATTAACTTGAAGCAGAAAGTTGCTGATCTTCGTGGGCAGCTTAATAATCAGCCGCAAAAAGCCAATGCTTCCTTGTGTGAATCATGCAGTAAGCTTCTGTATACTACAGATAAAGCAGAAGGGTAAATTTTTCTCTCTTTGTGCACTTCATTATACATTTCCTTATCAATGACCATATTTTCTCCTTGTGTTCTCTATGCATTTCTGGTTTGATGGCATTTCTTATCTTTTTTTTACTTTTTCCTGAGGCTACAGTAATTATTTCGAACTATTGAATTTTTTTGTATGGATGAAGAAAAAAGGTGGTGTTCATGTTGTAGCAATAACTCGTCAAATGCAGAGGAAAGGACACAAAGAAGGTTAACTATGGCCCAAGGAGACCAGGGAGGAGATAATGTGGGTCATTTGAAAAGGAAGAGGAAAGGACGCAGAAGCATGGGATTTTTTATGATATTGACACATTTCATATGATAAAGTGACTAATTTCAGATTGGATCATTTCTATATTAGGTCAATCACAAGTTCCCAACCGATGCTCAATGCAATTAGTTTGTCAGTTACCAGATCGTCATTACTGGATTGTTCCAATCAAGAATAATGTAACCGAATCAGATCCAAGTCAAGATCCAATCAGTAGACTAGCCTAAATGTATTCTAAATTTGTATAGGAAAAAAATTCTAGCACTTCTAATTTTTATAAGATTTTGTAAGAAAAAAATCCTTATATAATTCAAATGCTTAGAATGTATCCAATTTATTGTTTGACTTGCTTCACGTGTTTTTGGTGTTCCAATTTTTGATATAATTTGAATTTTTTTGAATTTCATCTAAAATTACAAGCTGCTAAATCTGAAGTTCAGAACCTATTTGGCCTGGTCAAACTGACTTTTTTGAAACTTTTATTGACATCCGTATGAATGATATGACATCAACAAACTGTGTAAGGAAACATGCTTCAGAAAAAACAACCCACATATTAGATGTTAATGGCTTTTTGAACAAGCAAAAGAATTGCCATAGCTGCTTAAGATTACATAAATCCTCGGTGCTTGACTACTAAAAGCCGAAAACTAGAAGTCGGTCAGTGGTAAGGTACTAACTAGCAAAATGTGAAATTAGGGTTTATTAGTCCTAAGACAATGATCTATTGCTATGAATGATTATTTTGATCCAGTCTGGAAAGACCAAAATCTATCAAAATATCAATGTTTGTTGAAATATATTAGCTCTCTTTCTCTTTCTCTCCATAGACATTTTGTTTCATGACCGCCTCATTGCATGTGCATGACACTATCTTATCATCCATTGTTTCAGAACAGGTCATTTTAGTACATCGACTGATCACCATTCTGTGTTAGTAGCTGCCATTCCATGCTATTGGGACATTGCTGAAAAGCTGCATGTTCATCATTTTCATGTTTCTCGGTGCTTGAATTCATATGCTTTAGGTTTCCTACAAGCTGTGCCCTAGTCTCGGTTTTCCAATTTATAAGTGGCATCAACAACCTTGTTTCATTATTTGTATACCCTAGTCCTTGATCCTATTTTGGGGGTTCATTGTGGTTTTTAACTTTTAAGTCTTCATCATCTAACATAATGTCAAACTTAGTGATGTCTTTATATGTATCACACATAACATCAAACCTTCCTTCCAAACACTCAGTCTCCAAAATATTGTTAAGAAAGAAAGTGCATTAACTAGAAGGAAGTGCATTTGTTACAAATCATCTCCAGAAGATCATGTTTGTTGGAATCATAACCACCCATCAAACTTTCCTTAGTATTGCGTAAACTACTTCCATCAAACATGCTCAGCACTAGTAACAATAATGTCAACTTCCTAAAACACCAGTTTCTTCCCTAACATGATTTTGATCATGACATCATAGAAAATTATATTTAGATCAAAAATTTTGAGAAATTTGAGTGAAGTATTGGCGTAATTTTCAGCTTTTGCTTGATAAGATTTATAATATTGATGTTATTACAGAATAATATACATGTTCAACATTTATTTTTTTAACAATAAAGTGTTTGCTTGGAGAATGTAATATTATGACAATGGCATGTTTCTTCTATTACTTTTCTGCCCAAAATTATAAAGTAGTTACCTGCAGTCTATTTAAATGCTTAAATCTACACGATGTCAATCTGTGCCATGTCTCTGTACTGAATTACACTCCACCAAAAAAAAAGTGTGGCGTGTGTATTTATATATATGTGCATATATATGTATCTGTGTATGTATATATATGTGTGTGTTGTTCAAATCATCATGTACTGGTTCCTTTAGCAGTGGTAGATAGTGACCTGCTTATTACCATCAAATACAGGAAAGATCAGACGGCAAACATTGAGAGTACCACTCTTGCGCATCAAAATAAAATGTTATCAAAAAGTGATGTAAGCTCTTCCATTTGTTGATCATTTCTTTACATTATTGAGTGTAATTCCATGGCTGTCTCTATATGAACCTGTGTTAAAATAATCGAAGTAGATTTGGCATCATGTATTTATTGTATTTAAAGAGAGCATTTTGCTCTTCATGTCAATGGGAACATGACATCTGCCATAACTATCCTGAGTTTGTTTCGGAATTACTTAGTAATTCTAAAAAGGTCAATTGCAAATCTTATGTCTCTGGGGTCATGAAGAGGAATGTTATTTGAGTATTAGAACTAAACTATGACCACTTGCATACCATCTCTCTAGGTCAAGTTCATCACCCTTCATATTAATCATTTCGAGTTGAAGACGTATATTAGAATTGCTGTATCAAACACCAGTGTCCTAAATGCTGCATATGTTATCAATGAAGCAACCGGACAAGCTAGTGGTTGCAAAAAATTCATCTTCTTAATCATGGCCAAGATCTTGTGAGTCTAGTTGAGTCTCAATTAGTAATGTTATCATATGTGAGGTCATAATGGAGAGAATGAATTAAATGAGTAATTTGTTGAGGTATCTAGATTCCTAAAGATAACTATCAACCTAATAAGAGAAGGTATTTGAAGAAGTCAACGAACTACCATAGGGCCTAGTGGGTTCGCTACATGGCCTTTCCTTTGTATCATTAACATGATGGCTTGAGCCCACTATCATCACCATTGATGATGATAGATTGGGTGCAGGATGATGCTATGTCGGACAACAGCCTAAAATTAGAATTGTTTGTTTAATCTAGACCTAAATCTTGGATGGGATTGAGTTCTCGAAACCAAACGAATACCTAATTTAATCGACCTAGACCCGATTTGGTCGAAGTTAAGTAGTGGTCCACCAGGGGTTGGAGTGTCTCAGGGTTAGGGATTTTTCAAATGGTTTGGAATGAGACCAGAGTGGATTGGTGGAAAGGGTAGTGGGTTAGTAACATTAGGCCTTTTTTTGTTAAAAAGGAAATAGGGGAAAGAGGAGAGACTGTCATGGTGGTTGGCCATTGAAGGGAGAACCAGGGGTAAGGCGATTGGCTAGTGAGATGGGGAGAGAGAGATGAAGAGATTGCAAGGGGACATTGAGGCCAATACTGATTGTTGATCTAGGATAGCACTTGAATGAAGTTTTTGTTCGATCAGACAAGGAGTGAGGAGGCATCGAGGCTGCATGGTGGTTGGGCCATAGGGGGATCACTGGAACAGGGGTAGTAGGTTCGTAAAATCAGGAACTAGGGTTTATGAAAGGGTGAGAGGCAAGTTTTGAGGGTTGGAATTTGGGAGATAGCAAAAGGAGAAAGGACAATGTGCTCTTAGATTTTAAGAAAAGGGCTTGTCAATAGGTTAATGAGTTTTTGGTTTTGCCCGAACCTAAACCCATTTTTTAGATGATCTTTGAAATCAATCATTTAGACCCAATTTATTTGAATTTACTAACCCATAACCAGACCTAGATTTCAAATCAAACAGTTTCTTTTTCCAATCTAGATCTAGGTTTTAAATAACCAGACCATGTGGAGAGCCAGTTTTTCTGAGTTGGCTCAAACCAGTCAGTTGCGTTGAACAACCTATCGCCATCTTATGAGTCAAATAAAATTGCACACAAGGTTGTGTCGAGGATTGAGGTACTAATCATGCCAGCTAGCATAGCCTAACACATGTTATAGAATGCCAATCTGTGTTATGCAATGCCAAAAGCCAAGATGTGCTGTAGGCACGTGCACGTGCACACAGAATGTGTTATAGCATGTACTTTGCCAACTGGTGACCAGCATGGGTACCGCGACCAGCTTTAATGCTTTGGGTTGCATCACCTCTTTGTCTCAACTGCACAAGTGCAGGCATCATGCTTGTACATAATTGGAAAAAAGAAGAGCATTTTCCAAGCCGATTAAACTTCTAACACCTATAATGCAAATTTGGAGGATGTATCACCAACCACCCAACCAACTCCACAATGTTATTAATCTACTTTTTTTCTTTTCTTCCTTTTGCTTAGTTGGCTCTAGGGTAGTTGTAAGGCTGCATGCTCCATGCTACCTCTCACATGCATTGCACTTGTCCAAGTCTAGTCTATTTGGTTTCTACACTTGCACCTTCCATTTCACCTCTCTGTATCATCAAAGTTCATAGATCATGCCATGAAAACCAGCATTTTACTTAGTCATTCTACATTATTACTTTGATCAAATTTTTTTTGCCTTTAAACTAATCAATTGACCTCAAAGCTTAACACCCCCCCCCCCCCCCCCGCCCCCCCTCCTTCTCCCAACATGAGCCTAGACCATGCATACAGAGGTAAATGAGTCCAAACACGATAAGACAAAAATCATGACAACTGGGTTAATTAGATAAATAACTAACCTAGAGAGAATTTAAACTCATGACCTTAAGCATCCTAAGCTATGAGATCATGACAACTTATCAACTGCCCTCAAAAGCTTAAGTTGGTAGGGAATGAATAATATTGCTACCTCTTTAAATTTGGTTGCACCCTACTTTTAGTGTTTGGATTGTGATGTTGGCCTTAATTTTTAAATGGGCCCATAAAGATTGGGGAAATATTTGACAAATGGCTTTGCTTGAATTAATATTCATTTATCAGTACTCAGTATGGTGCTGGCATGGTACCATACTGGTAACTACTGGTATAAGTAATTTGATCCCACTCAAAAGTTAAAAAAATTGATGAATGATTGTCAACAAGAGGAAGGGTCGAGAGAGCAAGTCTCTTTTGTTGTTCCTATATATGTATGGGATTTTAAATATAAGCTTAAGGTAGTAATTGTATTGCTTTAGATTCCTGGATTGTATGGAAGAATCTGTTTCTCTTGTTCTTTTTTCATGTTAATAAGCTCCACCAAACAAGCAGCAGTAAGAGACATGAGTAGAACTAAAGGGCTGAACATCTGCACTTTACGTGCAAGTATTCAAAATGATAATTATTTGTACGAAGGAGCCCAGAACTGGATGTTATACATGGTTTAAATAATGTCATGTTCGTGTGTTAATGAAGGCAATAAAAAGTTTCATGCAATATTATAAAGCCAATCTTTAGTTTCATAATGTTTTCTACCTAAATATTTGTAGACTATATCCGTTATGAATCTGTCTAAAATCTAAATACAAAATTATATTACTTAATATAACTTAGATAATTGTGACTTTTTTTTGTCCAAATTTGCTGGGAAATTAACTCCAAAAGGAAATGTTTTATTCAATATAAAGCAGATTGGTCCTGTTTTGTCATTGTAATTTTTTTGGGGGGCAGCTACTGCTAATGACAGCCATTATAATGCAACAGTAAAGTAACATCAAGCAAAGTTTCTGAATTTTTAGCTAAATAATGACCGATTATAAAATTATAAGGGTAGTTATTAGCACTGCCAAAGCAATGATTACTTGTAATAAAAGTTATGAACGACTCATAAGTTTTTTGTGTTTTGCATGCTATCAACACTATTTCACGCATTGAGATGTCCATAATAATAACGAAAAGTTAGGGTAAGGCGATGATTGAGTAACTTGAGCAATTGATTTTAGTCAGCTAACTAGTAACTATCAGGTGTGAAGTAAATAGTCTTGCAAAAAACAGGAGCAGGAAATGAGATATTACATGCAGCCTGTAACCACACAATGCCATCACTCATGGGGTCTAATTCTTATGATAAAAAGAATTGATCATGATAATAATCTGGAAAGTTAATTAATAGTTTAGGGTCCTTTTGGTATCACTTTGGATTTCTATTTTTATTTTCAGAAATCCAAGAAGACAGTTGAACTAGACTGAACAAGTATGCATTGTGAAACCCTTTTGTTGTTTAAATTGTTTGTAAAACCTCTAGAGCTTTTGGCAGTCATCATCCATTTTGGAACTAAACAAAAAAAGAGAGAATTAAAGCAAAGACTGGCAGAATTCCCCAGCAAATGCTATATCTCCAACATTAATGTCCATGCAGTATTTCACTTGGGAAACAAAACGAAAAAACAACAGGTCCAAACAGGCATTTTTTGTATGTTAGAGTTTTGTACATGGAAATCTAAAGGACCACTATTCATGCGGTAGCACCAAAAAAAATACATTAGCATTTGAAATTATTAGATTGCCTTTTCTTCTCTCTAATATTGATTTTTCGTCAAGGGGACCTAGAAATTTCTTTAATCTGTTTTATCAACTAATGTTCTTATTACTCCTTATTTTGCATCAACTATTTATAAAGAAAATAAAAATCTGTTTTCTTACAAAGGTGTCAAAGTGACCCTAACCATTATCATAATCCTCCAATCTTATAGCCTTAGTAGCATGAATTTTCTACCTAGGGTAATGAACCTGCTTTGGAAGCTTCCTAGAATCTCAAACCTGCACCCACTTCCTAAGTGTTTCCTTAAAGGGGATACCCACTTCCCATGCTAGCTATCGATCATGGCAGTTGAGATCCTTGTCATTCCCATATTATCACAACCCATGCCATAACTAAAGCACCAACTTAATTGCTTGTAGATTACCAAACTGACTTGACTTGGACTCTGACTGAATGACCAAATCAACCAGACTCAACTCATCATAAATTTTATCATTAAAAAAAACTCATCATAAATTTAAATTATAAAAAAAAAATCTAAAACTCGCCATCTTAATTCATTACCTTAGGCATGCAGTGTCTGATTTAAATGTTCATATGCATATTCCTGCAACAATGTACTAAAAGAATCGAAGAATAATATGTAAATAAATATGCAATTTAAATAATTTTTATTTATAAAAATACATAGATAGTGGTTGAAATGTAAAGTGCACTTTGAAGCAGTAAAGAGATATGAATCTCTTTTCTCCCTTAATCTCTGTAAGGTATCATAAGTTAGGGTATACTTTTTCTGGAAGCAGGATGTTTCTTCTGGAAGAGCATGTGAAAAAATGCTGACACCAACACAAGATTTACTGTCTTCACCAAATGCGAACCCTTCATATATCCGAAAACCAGAAAGGGCTAGTCAGGACAATACCATATTTTCAGGGACCGGCAGCTGTTCATCTGAGGAGAGCCCAACTCTTGGGACTCTTGCCCCATTGAAAAAGTTTGCTTCTAAAGATGAGGTAGGTATACTTATGAAAGAGGCCTTTTCTAGTTTTTCTCAGACAATATAAGCTGTCATGCTTCTAAAGATGAGGTAGGTATACTTATGAAAGAGGCATTTTCTAGTTTTTCTCAGACAATATAAGCTGTCATGCTTTTTCTTCTGTAAACAGAACTCAAATTCCCTGGCGAACCGCAAGGATGTGAAGGTACAAACACCGGATTCACCTTCTTTGCCAAGCACACAACCTCTCCTGAACCAGCAGGTAAATATGACAACTCAAAGCAGCAAAATGTCTCCAGGTCCCAACAGGATCTCTTGTACTGAGGATCCAACAACAATTGTCTGCAATACTTTACCGAAGTCCACATCAAGGGGGGAGGTAGGCCTTTCTCTCTCTCTTTCTCACTCTCTCACTCTAGCATTGGATCTGTACTTGCTCGAGTGAAGGTGCTCGCTAGCTATGGTAGCAAAATGCTTTTTTGTTTTTTGTACACAGAGTTCCATGCTTGCAGCAGACAGTGAAAATGTGAAAACTCTGAGACGAGATACAGTATCTACCTCAGATAGACAGCCTTCCCAGAAGCAACCAACAAATACATCAAGTATGAGCTCCATGCTTGCAGCAGACACTAAAAATGTGAGAAGTGTAAGACGAGACTTGGTATCTACCTCAGATAGGCGGCCTTCCCAGAAGCAGCAGATGAACACGTCAAATATGAACTCTTCAATATCTTCAGGGTTGGCTAACATTCCATCCACTGAAGGGTCAACTACAGCTGGTTTCCGTACTGCTTCAAAAAAGTCCCTTCCAAAGGTTGATAATGTGAAGACAGAAACACAGGTTTTGCCATCTTTACCTAATAGGCAGCCCTCTCAGATGCAACAGCCAAACAATGCAAATCTGAACAGTTCAAGTTCTCTAAAGGCTGATAATGTTTCTTCTGAAGAGTCAGCAGCAGTTGGCCGCACTGCATCATCAAAGAAGTCATCTTCCAAGCCTGAGGTAAGCATCTATATTCTACAAAACTTGGAGGACTTTGTCTGGAGATCTTTTACGACTTGAATAAACTTGTGTTTTCTCGTACGTCAAGGTCCTTTTCTAACTTTTAAGAAATTCTTCAAATTAATATATCATTTGAGAGCGGTTTCACTGGAGATGATTAATTTAATTTAATTATTCTCCTTCTAACATAGGAAACCACCTCTTCATCATCTGCACTGGTGAAGCTGACAAACCGACTCAACTTTTTGAAGGAACGACGGGCCCAACTTGTAAATGAGCTACAAGACATGGACATAAATCACTCTTCTGGTCCAGAAGGCCCTCCTCTAAGAACCAATTCCAGATGACCTAGAACCTCCTCAAAGAGGATTAGCTTTACTATATTCCTGTCAATGGAGCTGAGAATAATGTTGTGGCAGTCTTGTTATGCTGGTATTTTGGCACAGTTGTTTCATGATGTCTGGCATCTGGAGATTTTAGTGCTTTTATACATGACTGGCCCTGTTGAAAGCTCAAATATGATTAGTGTGATGACATTTGTGTAAATTTGAACCACCGGTGTGCCTCGCTTCTAGAGAAGTCACAAATAGAGGTTAGGGAAATGTTTGAAGTATCAGTATGTGGAGGAGTTTTGAGATGATTTCAGCCTGTGAATATGTGGGCACTTTGTATCTGCACTGCCATGAATTTTCAAAATCAGCCATTCATAATTTGGATAAAATGTCTTCAGAACCCATGTGTCATGGTTTTATCTGGTCAGTTGTCATGCGAATGAGTTCTGATGAGGATGTCATCTTGCAACTTGTTTGCTGAAATGTGCACTCCTCTTCTTTTTAATAATATGAGTGATGTTCATCGATTGGCAGATATGCAAGCTTGATTGTAGATCCTGCTGATTTAAAAACTGGAAGTAGGGAAAGCGTAGTATATCTGATCCAAGCTATAAACTGGAACTGGCTTGGTTATGAGTATAAATTATCTTCTATATTTGAACACGAATTAATGTTTTATATGAACCAATATGTTAGCACAAATCCACATATCCACAAGCATGTTTACTCAAAATTTTGATGAAGGAAATTTATGATCATGATTTGTTGTTTAGTAGCCCTTCTCCTTGTTTATGGACTCTCTGGATGGGGCTTAACAAGCCATTTTGTTATAACTATGCGAAGGCACAGGTCCATGTTAATTTATTTCAACATGGGTATTGTTTCAATGGATCATGTGGTATGCCTGTCTACTTGTATTATAGATTTTGCTCCTCCCAGGAGGAGAGGATATCATCTTCTCTAAGCTCCAAAATCAATAACAGAGTATTCAAATTAAAGATCCATCTCATTGATCGAGAGGGTATTTACCTCTCTCAACTCTAAAACCAAATATAGCTATACAAATTAAAGTTCCACATTACTGATAATAATTTATACCACTATAATTGCTTAAAATTGAAAAATCATCTATGTTAGTGGTCTTTTAACCTGTGTATCATATGGATAAGGTCACTACTATGCTAATGTTCTAAAATACATAATAAAACTTTTAAATTGAGAATACGATTTATTGATCATAATCTACACATGTTAAAAAAAATATTTATAGATTGAAAATTAATAGATTTTATTATTTAAATCATAGTAAAACATGATCTAAGATTATTTATGTATCCATCTTTGTGTCTATACAAGGCATAGGAGACTGTCAAAGTGGTTTTTGAGAGAAAAATAGATTTTACTTCTCTCGAGAGAAGAGATGGTATATGTTCTTCTCAATTTTAAAATCAATAATAGGATATCTAAATTCAGGATTGTTATAATCCATATTACTAAAAGTATCTAGGAATAAAAAAAATATGGTTGTCTCTAATCTATACATCATATAATTAAAAAAAATGGATGATTTCCATTATTCCGGTGTATTGAAATATGTCATAAAGTATTTAGGCTCTCTTTGGTATTGTTTTTAGAAAACCAAAATTCTAGAAGGTCAGACTTTAAAAGTTGAAAATAGACCACTGGAGGTAGACAAAAGCCCAACTTGAAATGGATTGAAATTTTTTTTTTTACACAAAATACCCATGTTCACATAGAAGCATTTTTTTCAAATTATAATAACAGTAATAAAGTTGACAATATTTTATAACAACAGTTTTTCGATGGTATAATATAAGAACAATATATTAAAATAATAATATCATATTATTATAGATTATAATAACATTATTATAATAAAATGATATTCTAAAAATATTATTCTGGTGTATTTTTTTTTATAAAATACAAAGTTGTGCCCCTCCATTTAAAATTGAATAGTTTTAGATGTATAATCGGATGACCAGCGGTACATGTCAACATTTTTTTTTTTTGTAATTAAACAAAGAATCCTGTCGCTTTCACATTCATCCTCAGACCTTCTTCCACCTCTCCGGTCGGGAACTCCACGTACGGTTGCCTCCCACCTCCGCCCCCACCTCGCCGGCAACATCCCCCCACCCTCACCCCACCGTCGCCTACGACCTCTCTCTCCTCCTCCATGCCTACTGTGACTGCTGCAAGACCGACACCGCCCTCGAGCACTGCCGCCGTCAATTTCTTCTCTATCCTACTTTGAAGATTTCAAACTAATGTTTTATCAAGTAGAGGACAAGGGAAGAAGAGTGTATGTGATGTGAAATGCCATTTAGCAGTCAGCGGATGTCCGATCCTTTCTTTCTTTTTTTTTTTTCTTTTTTTTTTGATAGGTTGTTCATACAATACGTATACGAATATATTCAATAAAATAAAAAAAAATATTAGCTTGCAGAGTGCCTGTGGCAGCTCCTCCTCCTCTGATCAGAGAATGTACCCTGAGTGGTGGGCCGCGTAGGCAACCACCCAGTCGGTCGCCCTGTTAGCTTCTCTAAATACATACTCGGCCTGAAAGGCCATCCCATCCCTCATCATCATCCCTATGTTCCGGATCAAGAGGTGGTCTGTGCTCTCGCCCCTTGGCCCCTTCCGAATCCACCTGATAACCGTGGCCGAATCGCCCTGCAGAATGATCGAACAAGCCTGCAACACCTGCTGCGCATGTCGGAGACCGGCCCAGGCAGTTTGCAACTCTGCCTCCGAAACCGACGTGTTAAACAACTGGCAGCTACCCACTACCACCACTCTGGAGTGCGGGCCCTGTATAACAAAGCTCGCACCACCCCGTGTACCTTCATTTAGCATCGATCCGTCGAAATTAACCTTGAAGAAGCTTGGGGATGGGGGCTCTCAGGTGACAAATACCGTCTGAGGAGCTGCCTGAGTAGAGAGGGAACCCCAAGTGTCCCAAGCTGTCAAAGGCCTATTCTTCCTTGTGGAAAAGATTCTTAATGGCAACTTTTTCAACTTCGCGGATAAGAGGCCGTAATTAGAGCAAATTAATGACTGATAGCTCCGCGCTTTGACTTATGTGGCACTTTCACAATCTAGGCTGACTTCAAGAACTTTTGACCTGTCCAGATGCAGATCATACTAATTGATTTGTGCTCCTTAGTTTGTTTAACGTGATTTTCATCATCTCTACTTCCCAGCTTTTTCCTGTTTGCAGGATCTTCTCAATGATGCTGCATGCGAACCATTCAATGAGGGATTTCTCGTAGATGGATGCGACATGTGACCAACTCACTGATGCACCATGTGAGAGTAACCAATGGATTAGCTTTCGTGCATTGCTGGCTTTCTTTCAGTCTCTCAGCTGCCAACTGCATGAAATATCTTAAATAAGCAGTTTGGGTCGACGTAGGCATCACTTGATTAACTCTTTTTAAATAACAAGTATTTCTGCTGCTTCTGCTTCTCCACAGATATCAGTATAGTATTATGTTCTTGGAGAGAGAGATGGCTATCATCAGACTCTTGTTCACTGCTCTTCTGTTGCTTCCTTTCTTTCTATTCTTCTCCTCCAGTGCCAAACTCCATACTGCTGCTGACACCCTCTCTCAAGGTCAATCTCTCTCTGGGGACCAGACCTTGGTGTCCGAGGGTGGCAACTTCGAATTTGGTTTCTTCTCCCCAGGTAACTCCCATAAGTATTACGTAGGCATCTGGTATAAGAAGGTCTCCAAGCAAACTGTTGCTTGGGTGGCGAACAGGGAGAAACCTGTCTCGAATGCTTCAGCTTCAGAGCTGAAGCTATCTGAAGATGGCGGCAATCTAGTCCTCTTGGACTCCAAAAACCAAATCTGGTCATCCAATTCGACCTCCACTGCTTCAAACTCCACGATCGCAGTGCTGCTTGACAACGGTAATCTCATCTTAAAAGATGAGCACGGTTCTCATCTTTTCTGGCAGAGCTTTGATCACCCAACAAACGCATGGCTCCCCGGAGCAAAGCTGGGGTATGACAAGCTCAACAAAGTGGACCGATTCCTCACCTCGTGGAGGAATTTGGAAGATCCTTCACCCGGCCCGTTCTCTGTCGAGATCAGCCCGGATGGCATCAGCCAGTTCTACTTTCTGGCTAACAGGACTCGACAGTACTTCACTACTGGGGTTTGGGATGGGCAAATATTTAGTGCGATCCCAGAAATGAGATCGAACTACTTCTTCAACTTCAGCTATGCTGCCGACAAGAACGTGAACTACTTCAGTTATTATGTCCGCGACGCTTCTTCTATCTCGAACTTCATGTTGGATTTCACAGGCCGCATGATACGGCAGCAATGGGACCCTGCTACTGAGGAGTGGGCATTGTATTGCTCGCTTCCAAGGGATCCATGCGATGTTTATGCTCTTTGCGGGTCCTTCAGCAGCTGCCGCAACTACAGCTCTCCCTCCTGCGAGTGTTTGCAAGGCTTTGAGCCTCTGTCCATGGAAGAATGGAATTTAGGCGACCACACCAGAGGCTGTGCTAGAAAAACATCTCTGTGGTGCGATGGAAATGATGGATTCGTGAGGTTATCCGATGTGCAGCTGCCCACTAATCCTGAATCCTTAGCAGCCAACAGCACCGAAGAGTGCGAATCCACTTGCCTGAACAATTGCTCATGTGTCGCTTATTCTTATGATACCAAGTGTTTGATGTGGAACAGGGGTTTTCTCGGCCTTAAAAAACTGTCTGTTGGTTCTAATAATGATGAAATGTTGGGAGTTCTTTATCTTCGGCTTGCTGGTTCCGAGTTGGTGAGGCCTAAATCTGAGAAGGCGAGGACTGTGGCTCTCATTAGTTCTGTGGCAGGTCTTGTTCTTATCACCAGCCTTGTTTCGGTGTTGATCTGGAGATTCTGGAGGAAACCTGCCCTTGGAGTTCCTGAGGCAGCTCGAGGTTTTCTGGTTCCATTTGATTACAAAGATATAAAGAGGGCCACCAAGGATTTCTCCGAGAAGCTCGGGCAAGGAAGTTTTGGGGCTGTGTTCAAGGGAATTTTGCCGGACTCGACTGTCATAGCTGTCAAGAAACTTGAAGGTGTCAGGCAAGGGGAGAAGCAGTTCAGGATGGAAGTGAGCACGATCGGGATGATTCACCATGTCAATCTAGTCCGTCTCCTCGGGTTCTGCTCTGAGGGTGACAGAAGGCTACTGGTTTATGATTACATACCCAGGGGTTCGTTAGATTCGTGTTTGTTCAGAAGTAGCTCTGAGATCTTAGACTGGAATCAGCGGTACCAAGTTGCACTGGGGACTGCGAGAGGCTTAGCTTATCTGCATGAGAAATGTAGAGAATGCATCATGCACTGCGATATCAAGCCTGAGAATATACTTCTAGATATGAATATGTGTCCGAAGATTGCAGACTTCGGTATGGCAAAGCTCCTTAGCCATGAATTTAGCCGAGTGCTGACAAGCATGAGAGGAACTTTAGGCTATCTAGCTCCAGAATGGCTCACAGGCTCTGCCATCACTCCAAAAGCCGATGTTTATACCTATGGATTGATGCTCCTTGAGATAATCTCAGGCAGGCGAAACACAGACAGAACCAAAGATGGAGAATTTGTGTACTTCCCTCTCTGGGCTGCAATCAAAGTGAATGAAGGGGATGTTCTTTGCTTACTAGATCAGAAGTTGGAGGGCGATGCCGATGCAGAAGAGCTTAGTCGAGCTTGCAAAATTGCTTGCTGGTGTATTCAGGATCAGGAGACCAGTAGACCGACAATGGGACACGTGGTTCAGCAATTGGAGGGAGTTTTAGATATGGGAATGCCTCCGATCCCTAGGTTGCTTCAGAAACTTTCCACGGATGGCTTCAACAGCACCTTGTCTACAGGGTAATTCTATGCTGCTCAAGTTTAAAGCATGCCATGGTGATTGGCAGACATGTACTAAATAAAAAATCATGTTGTATTAGTGGAATATTTGGCCATTTCTGTATGATGTTATATAGACACAGAAGAATGTCCTGCCTTCTTGAAACCCCTTTAGAATAATACCTTATGTTGATCCTCGTTTACGGTAAATGGCTTTGGTTGATCTTTTCTACAGTTGTTCCCTCTGTTCTCTTCAGGTGTAAACATACTATCTTATACTTGGGATTTGTTCTTCCTCGCCCTTTCCTGATTAGTTTGACTCTAGATAATGGGTTACAAGCTCTCAACTTATAACAAATCAATGGAAGACACACGTCCATGTTAATTACTTCATTTACTCCAAATATGGTTATTACTTTTATTATTTCTTTCATTTTCTTATCTGCATTCATGCCCATCAGCAAAAGGTCAAACACTTGTGCATACATATCCATCTATGTTCAGCTGATACAAAATACAGACACAATTAAGAATTGCCGCTGTTGTATAAACAAAAACAGATGCAAATTTCTTATCAAAAAAATTACAGATACAAACTCCATTTATACAAATACAGATAAGAATCAGATATGACAGATGTGAATCATATATCCACAATATATAAGCCAAATATTGAAAATAGAGTCGGGTGAAAAAAAAATGATGGGATAAATCTCTAAAAGTAAACCAACATAAAAGTAGTCTTAAAACTGGAATTATAATCCAAATAAATTATAACATCAGCAAGAATCATCTCTATGTTACGACGTTACCATATCCTCATCACAGTGTCCTGAGATCCATATCCATATGCAAATAATAAATTAATATCCATTTCCATATGTGAATTTGGAAGAACTTATAAAGATCCATATAAGTATTCATTTTCAGGACAGGTACATGCACATGTATCAACCTTAAAATGCAAAAAAGCATACAGATGGATAATATCCAAGCTATTTTCAACTCTAGTTCTGTATTTATTCTTTAGACTATAGATTGGAGCTGGCATATATCATACAATCCAGACGAAAGATCAGACCAAATGCTACAATGAGAGGTATAATTGTGATTCATATGTAAACTTCAGGCTCTTACTCCGTCCTTATGACTAGTATTCAGAGAATAACTAGGTTTATGTGATAACCAGTCCACTGTGACAGGATGACTTCAAATAAACCAGTTCTAATCTCCTCTTCCAATGGAAATAATGCCAATGGAGCGAAACACCACCTTAGTATGGCCCTTCATAGGGTTAATTCACTTGTATTTGCCATATTGTCTCTTTGGAGATATAAGTGTAAATCCACATCAAAAATGCACTTGGATATTCCAGGATCATATTCTCCTTCAGGTATGTCTGAGAATCTTCTCAGTTCTAATAAGCTCACAAAATGAAAAGAAGTGCCGCAACCTCCTTTGATGGGATGAGAAGTGTGGGAAGGCTCCTTTGGTAGTTTCCTTTAACCCTCATGCCTTGTTTTGAGGGACTACAGACGCAGAATATGTCACTTTCGAAGGAATATCTATAAGAAAATTTCTTTATTAAAAGATGAAAGTCTCGTTGGTTTTCATTAAGAAATGAAAGGTGACACATTTGCAAGGGGCCAAGAAGCCAACGGTTACATAGTGGAGAAAGAGAGGGAAAGGAGAAGGCAACTAAAGCTTCATTCTGTGAGAACCATAAATTTATCACTTCGTCGGAGTTCAAGAAAGGAAGGGCATTCTACCATCACCGTAGTTGATGTCAAGCAGAACTAATCAAAGAATCCACGTTGAAAACATGATCATCCTCTCAATACATGGAATTTACCCAATCACCATCGAATGATCTATTTTTGAGCTGTGTGAGAATTCCTCTGAAGACTCCAAGGAGATGCGGAAGCATTCAGCATCCCTATCGCCTTCACTGTCATCCATGACAAGTTTCCGAAGTATCTGAGGGATGGGAGGCATGCTGACACTTAAAAGACCTTCCAATTGTCGAACGACTTGTGCCATTGTTGGCCTACTGCTCTCTTGATCCTGAATACACCAACAAGCAATTTTACATGCTCGCCTAAGCTCTTCTACATTGGCATTGCCCTCCAACTTCGCATCTAGTAAGCGTAGAATGTCACCTTCATGGAGCTTGATTGCAGCCTAGACAGAGAATTACAAACGACATCGGAATATATTTCAAAACAGATGCTTGAAGGGCCTGTGAGGGCAAGGTCTACGCGGTCACAATGTTAAGATACCGCGACATAGTCCTTGAGGGGGCTTTCTGCTCTCACCCAACATCGAGTACCCCAGAAGGATGATCTCTCATAGTCTTTGTAGATTTTCTCCTCTTTCTGAATTTTATAAAGAAGGTAAATGCCAAACAATTTTTTTATTTCAAGAATAATTAAATTTCTTTGTCCTTCATTTTGTATTCGAACAATGTAAAACAAGATGATGTTTTTTCCGTTTTCAGTACTCTAGAACTCAATTACTAGTTGAATAAGGCTAACACTTTAGGAGCAGATTGATGATGCCAAAAAGAATGGAATCTTAAACAAAGTACCACATTTCACTTGAATATATGAACAAAACAAAAACATTATTAAAAAAATTAGTACCCATGATAGATTTTTTTTGAAGGCCCAATGGTATAATTCTTAGAGTTTAATTAAGCGAACTATATTGTCCTAAAACATTGGGAAAAAACTAAGGTTTTAAGGTTTATACCTTGCAATCCACATCGATTTAGCAAAAGATCAAAGACTGAAATAAAGAACAATTGAAAATAAAAACTCACACTAAAAATTAAAACAAGAAAAAGAACATCTACCAAAGATTTTCTTTCATAGTGTCTTTAAACTACTCGCCAAAAGATCACAAAGAGGCATAATTCCACGATACAAATATAAAAAAAATGATGTGAAAATGGTGTTGATATCAAGTGATGTGAACGAGAAAAACTAATTGAGGTTAAAAAAAAAAATCCGTCAATCCAATCTAAACCACAATAGCAAAAATCCACTGAAAACTCAAATAATATCGACCTGAGATCGAACAATTCTTTGACCAGTCCGATTCATTAAAATTAGAATTTTAGTCGATCTGATTTGATTCAACTTTCGACACAGACAAACTTAAAATTTGAAAATATATATATATATATATATATATATATATACAGATCATGAAACACATACAAAAAAACCAACCATTAGAGATCAGCAAAAAGTAATATTAATGTAATAATGCTCTCAGTCTTATGGCCAAAGTTTTCCACTTCCAGGAAGGTCCATCAGAGGAGAATCGCACATGGGGAACCCAATTGGATCTGCCGCGCCCAAGCTTGCCGAAGCCTTCACTCCTCTCCTCTTCCCAAGGGAAATCCACTCCAAAGAGAGCGAGACCCCCACGAGAAGAAGGAAGAGATCCCCAGGCAACACCAAGCAAAAGATCAACAGACCAAAGAAGAGAAATCGGGGACCATAAACGATCCCTCTCCTCCGGCTTCTCTTTCGGTGTGGTTAAAGCAAAACAGATCATCATCGAGCCCAAAATTCCAAAATAAAACACAGAAGAAAAGCGAATCATAGACACGATAAAGCGGAGTTAAAATATCGCAAGAGAGAAAAAGATTTCCTGATATTAGATTGGAGAGAATGATGTATAGCCTACGAGAAAATGCAAGGATCCACGGGAGATCAGGAAACCGCACGTCCAGAGGTACCATGGAATCAATCTCGCATCTCTTGTATCCCAAAGCTCCGGATCGATGGGGATCCGATCCAAGCTATATCTCTAAGCCAAGAGTGCTCCAATGAAGAATAACACAAAGATATGAAGCAAATGAAAAGAAATAGTAAAAATCTAATCTAATCAGAAGAAGAATAAGAGAAAATTAAATCGAGAACAGGAACGGAGATGAAAGCCAAAACAAAATTAGACGACAGGTTGGGGGCCATTGGGTATTTGTAGCCCTAGAAAATTAGGGCTACGATCCGGGGGGTTCTATATACACCCCCCCTATTGCTAAGGACACCCCCCAAAAACCAAAAAGAAAATACCCAAACTAACCTTTAGTGTAATTACCATATTGCCCTTGAAATTTTTACAGTACACCCCCCTTCCTCCTCCTCCGTTTCGTTTTGAAAAGAAAAAAAAAAACACCCCTCAAACCCCCCTTAAACCCCTCGATCCATTTACATCGTTTAGGCGATCTTTGAAGGAGATTTAAGCCCCATTCGAAGCATGGACAAGCAACTAGTGATTTGGGACGAAGAATCGGCCGCAAAGGTACGTGTTCCACCTTGTTTCGAAATTTTTTTTTTTCACGGTTCGTGCTCCGTTCGGCACTGGATCGCCGAACAAAAGGCTTCTATTCGGCTGCACAGTGCCGAACAGAAGCCTTCTGTTCGGCAACCCTCAACCGAACAGAAGCCTTCTGTTCGGCGCTGTGCAGAAGGCTTCTGTCCGGTGCTGTGCAGCCGAACAGAAGGGTTCTGTCCGGCTCTGTGCAGCCGAACAGAAGCCTTCTGTTCGGCACTGTGCAGCCGAACAGAAGCCTTCTGGTGCCAAATCGCGTGCCGTGCTGAATTTTGTGCCGAACAGATCATCTGATTCATTAATTCTTGGTGATAAATTATTTTATATGTAGGGCTATGCTACAACCGAATCGAGTATAATTGGATCAGAATTTGTACTGGATTACACAAGCGAATTTACAACTTACGAGGTATTATAATGTATTGTGCAATCGAGTAGCGACCAACTGGCGAAAATATCATCTTCCTTGTGCTACCGGATGGGAAAATTCATATGAAGCCCGGATTCAACAGTTCAAAGAGAGCATCTCACCTAATGTTATAATTAGCGAGACAGTAGAGTTAGATTGATTGTTTATATATGTACAATTTTTGAAAGTTGTAAATTTTTTTGGGCTCTTAGAGTCATGTACTGTGAAACTCCATCATCAATATAAATCAAAAAATATCTGTCTTCGCATTGTTAGATTGATTGTTATGTGCACTGTTATATTTGTGTAAAATAGAACGGGCCAGGCTTTACAAAGATTACACGTAAATGTACCAAAAATATATATTTTTCATTAATATCAACAGTTTCAAATTACACAAAAAAAAAAGTCGAAGCTACATAATCAAAATAAAGGCTCCATCATCAATCCCTATGACGCCGTCGTCGACGCGTGTACTGCTGTACGTCCGAATGAGAGGGTGCTGGATCCGAATGAGAGGGTGCTGTACTCGGTCCAACGGACTCATCGTCTTCGCCCCTAGCGGGCATATCATCATGCTCTGACTCAGGAGAGGGCGATGGCATATGGGCAGGCTCGGGAGAAGCAATCCTAGCACGACGTCTCCTAGCTGACGCCGTAGGTCTAACTCTGGAGGGACCGGGATCCATGTCTGAAAATATAGAAATTCAATGTTAGGCTATATCAAAGAAAATAATTCAATTGTATACATAAATGATAAATGATAAAACAAGCCAAAAAAGAAACAAGTTACTTCTTGGAATCTACATGATTGGGTTTTGTGATAAATAATTCAATGTTACTTCAATTGCATACATAAATGATAATTCAAAAGTATACGACTCGTAAACTCAAGACATAACTCAATAATAGACTTTACCTAAAACTATGCCGCAGTTCTTAGTTTTTGTTTTTAGTTTTTGTTCGTTAACTAATGTTGTGGTTTTATTATTTGATAGAGCATTTGATATGAGATAATCATTCCAAGATCAAGAATGACATCGATGAAGGTAACAAGATCATCATATTTGGATGCACCATGTTAATGCTATATGATAATGATTCTAAATTATCCCTACTTCTCAAATTACTATCTAATCTAGTAATGAAAAACTTAAGTCCTTGATGTTGGGTATCCAATTCACCCTAAGGACGTGATCTAGGCTAAAATTTGGGAATAAAAATAATCCTTAGTCTAGCAACAGAAAAAAAAAAAAAAAAAATTGGATTCGGCCCCATGGGGACCAAGATACATTGGGTCGGCCCCATGGGGCCGAACCAATGTATTTTGGTCGGCCCCATGGGGCCGAACCAAAGGCACTGGTTCAAAGAACCAGTGCCGAACGATTTGGGGAGGGGGGGGGGGAGCTACCTCGAGGTGGTCGTGGAGGCGCCGGCGAGGTGCTCGTTGCTCGGGAGATGGCCGGGGAGGTGGTTCCGGGAGAAGCCGGCGAGGTGGTCGGAGATCGGGAGAATGCCGGCGACGAGAGGGAGAAGGGGGAACGGGGGGGTTTTGGGCGTTGGCGAGGTGCTTTGGGCGGAACAGTTCAAAGGGAGACGGAGGGGGTTTGGCCGCCGGCGAGGTGCTTGAGGCGAGGTTTTTTGGGCGGAAGGGAGAAGCCGGCGGGTGTTTTGGAGGGGAAGAGCGGGGTGGGGGGGGTTTGGGGGGTGTAGAGAGCAATTTAGGTGAGGGGGTGGGGAGGGTGGGGGGTAATTTAGGAATTTTTAATTTTTTAGGGGTGTCCTTAGCAAATGGGGGGGTGTAGAGAGTATTTAATTTTTTTTTAATTTTTGGGGGGTGTCCTGAGCAATAGGGGGGGTGTATATAGAACCACCCGGATCGTAGGGGTGGTTCTATATACCCCCTATTGCTCAGGACACCCCCCAAAAATTAAAAAAAAAATAAATACTCTCTACACCCCCCCATTTGCTAAGGACACCCCTAAAAAATTAAAAATTCCTAAATTACCCCCCACCCTCCCCACCCCCTCACCTAAATTGCTCTCTACACCCCCCAAACCCCCCTCCACCCCGCTCTTCCCCTCCAAAACACCTCGCCAACGCCCAAAACCCCCCCGTTCCCCCTTCTCCCTCTCGTCGCCGGCATTCTCCCGATCTCCGACCACCTCGCCGGCTTCTCCCGGAACCACCTCGCCGGCTTCTCCCGAAATTTTTTTTTTCACGGTTCGTGCTCCGTTCGGCACTGGATCGCCGAACAAAAGGCTTCTGTTCGGCTGAACAGTGCCGGACAGAAGCCTTCTGTTCGGCACTGTGCAGCCGAACAGATCTGTTCGGTTGAGGGTTGCCGAACAGAAGGCTTCTGTTCGGCACTGTTCAGCCGAACAGAAGCCTTTTGTTCGGCGATCCAGTGCCGAACGGAGCACGAACCGTAAAAAAAAAATTTCGGAAGAAGCCGGCGAGGTGGTTCCGGGAGAAGCCGGCGAGGTGGTCGAAGATCGGGAGAATGCCGGCGACGAGAGGGAGAAGGGGGAACGGGGGAGGAGGGGTTTAAGGGGGGTTTGAGGGGTGTTTTTTTTTTTTCTTTTCAAAACGAAACGGAGGAGGAGGAAGGGGGGGTGTATGAGAAAATTTCAAGGGCAATATGGTAATTACACTAAAGGTTAGTTTGGGTATTTTTTTTTGGTTTTTGGAGGGTGTCCTGAGCAATAGGGGGGGTGTATATAGAACTACCCCTACGATCCGGGACTCCTTGGTTGCGACATTACCAATAAGCCCTCGTGTATCGTTAATATACCAAAATTGACGTGTCCGCATCCTCGCAGAAAATGTCGTGGCATGGCCCCCACATGACCAATAAAGCGGAATTCAGGCCACAGGAGCATCGTGCGGTTCTGATAACACTCTTATTCCACGGGGATTAAATTGGTTGCCATTAAGGCCGTAAACGGGTCGGATTGACCCATGATCCAATCCAATTGGACTTTTTTTAGATCCGATTCGAACTTTTTTGGACGACCTATAGAGCCAAATCGGGTCCCAAAATTAGATTTGTTCCATTTTGTAGGTCAGTTGGAGGTTTACAAAATTTCAGACCCGACTCGACTCAGCCCGTAGGATCCAAACAAATTCTGAAGTCATAGATGAGTAGATCCGAATTGAATTCGAAATTTTTAGGTTAGATTCAGATTATACATAAACCCGACCCAAATGATTCGTTAGGTCAAAAATTGTAGCGATGGATCCAACCCCGACTTCATCTTCTATTGAGCTGGACTTAAGTCCAAAATTAGGATCCGAACAAAAAAACGGATCGGATTGGAGTTACTTATGATCTAACCCAACCTATTTGCACTTCTAGTTGCCATGCCAAGTTGACCTTCCATGTAGAAAGATGTGATGTTGGATTGAGTTCCCTATCCCTACATCCCTAGCTAGAATAACCTAAATAAACAGGATTAGGACAAAAACTTGTCATCCCTGAGCTCTCGGCATTCCATCTCAAAATGAAAAGGCATCAAATAGCTTCAATTTGGAGAGCAATGAGCACCCATTCATGTTCTGTTATGTAAATGGTCTGCTGTTTACTATTTTTGAGTTTTTTTTTTTTTATGCATCCATACTAAAAATATACAAGTCACCCATCGCAGCCAAAAAAACAAAAAAACAAGCACGCTACAAAAAGCTTATCAATTTGTTCAACTGAAGTAGCCAAAGACTTTCTGCAGCACTCGTATTTGCCTTGAAACAATACCCTCTACAAGTTAATTGATTCTGACATTCACAAATAGATTTCAGAATCTATCAGCAATATAGCAAGGACGAGGAAAAATGAAAAAAGAGCAAACCAATTGCAACAAATAACATATCAGCTGACGGAGTGCCATATGAGAGAAACAGTCTCTAGTTCTTGGATCATCAACCACTTAGTTGTACAAAAATTTGTAGTCAGTCCAGCTAAAGAAATAGAAACAAAAGGAATGGCAAATGAACTAATCCAATTCCACGAAAATCCTTCGCCTGAGCAGGAGACAAAATTGGGTGCACCAATGCAGCTAGCTTCATCATTGAAAAAAGGCAGCACATCCCCCCTCAGGAGTCCACATTCAATCCAATTTTCAATTCCATGGCTTCTGGTATGAATCACCCGAACAAAAAGGAGAGAGATCATAAATTACAAGAATATCATTCTCAATAGCAGGGCTCCGAAGATTTGAAGGAGCAACTTGGTGTCATGGAAATTGCGAGGAGAGGCAGATTCGGCCGAGGTGGAATTAGAGGTGGGTGCCAGTGATGTGCCATTCAAGAAGGTGCCATTCTTTCCACCACTGCACAAGAAACAATCAAATATCTCAAATCTCATGACTGTAAAGCTGGACTGACTACCAAAAGCATGTAATTTGTAATGATCTCCAAAAGCGAATGACCAGTGTCTTGGACATCAATGACTAAAACATGGCATCACAAGGGTCTTGGACATCTAAGGGAACAAGAAGAGAGTACGAACTCGCAGGCACAAAGGCCTGAAGGAAAAGGGCAGCCACCTCTAAGGAAGAAAAAACAGATTCTGAAGTATAATTTCGAAATAAACAGAGTTAAGCCTAGTCGCTGCTGACCAGTGTATCAGAAAAATCTTTTGCTTAACAATGTTCTGATAGAAGCTTTGTCAAGGTCTCTGAGTTGTGTTTCAATGTTATTGAATTCTTACTTTATGATGCAATGAATGAGACATTTGTTGAATGAATCTCATATTGGATTTTGACACTTCAAGCCAACTCCGAAAACAAAGGGGTCTGTGTCAGCATAAGAACTCTAAGAACATTCCAAAATATAACATTAACATATCATAAAGCATCTTTGATTTTATCAAAACCTATAACAAAATATCTTGGCCATTTGACCGACCAGAATAGAAGGAAGAAGGAAAGGGTACACAATTTTTTCTGCCAATTCTTCTGGTCTTAAGTAGTATAGATATCAAAGAAAATGCCAGACTCCAGTACCAATTGTAAGATTTACATGACCTATATTATTTTCTATTGGAATTAAATCATTCATATGGTTTTTTGGTCTTTGCTAATGAAAATATGAATGACTTTGTTGGATATAATACAAGGAGCACTCCTACAGGCGAGGCCAACAAAAGCTAAATGATTCCAAATGGTTTTTACTTCTACAATCTAAAATATTTGTTTTTAGAAAAAAATACATACAAGAAACTGATACTATATTAAAACTACTGGTTCATAAGCAATTTGACATTTTCTTGGGTAAAAGCAACATACCTTCCAGGAAATATACAGGCACCATGACCTGCATCAAAAGAAATACCCAGATATAAACAACTGACATGATTTGATCTTGCATTCTAAGAACAGTACATACATTTTATCAATCAAATGCCTTTCCGAACCAATATCTTTCATGACACAATGCTAAATTAGTTGCATGCATGCATGCTCGAACTGTATGTGCATACGCATTTTCAAATGAGTTAATTTTCTACACACCCTATACAGCAAAAGTGATAACTATTTGGAGCCAAAATGTTCTTATTACACAAATTTAAGATAGTGCAGATGTGTAATTCTTTTGCACTTATATAATAAAAGTACGATATGGCCCACGTAAGATTTTAAAAAAAACAAAAAAATCTAACAGCTATTGCTATACCTAACAAAAATACATACCCTGTAATAGATGCTCACAAGCATACTTGTTCCCCCATTTATAGCAGATATTTCCCATTGCTAGTTAAGTACCATGATAGAGCTTAATGCTACATCAATATAGAGTTGATGTATGAATTCCTGGAGGGTGCCCCAAGCTTTATGCATGAACTCGGCAACATAATGTTAGTCGTCGAACTAATGACTAAAGGCATGCTGATTTTGTTTAGAAAAACGCTAAATTTAACATCAAATTAAGTGGTGGGTGGAGCACCAAATGCAAATTTCTGGCAACGAGAGGGTGGGAAATTAATTTCAAATTGAATGTTCAAAAAACAGAGAGAGCTTCCTCACTTGGATCGGTGGTAGTAACGGTGGCGACCCCATTGAAGTAGCACGTCCCCGAAGCCATCCCCATCCCACGGTAATACGCACTGAACGCATACGTCGCATGCGCCTCCACCGTGTCAGGATCATAGCATGGCTGCCCCTGCATCAGCACGGAGCAATCCACCTTCCCCGGCCCGCACGCCCAGTCGAGCGCCGCCTGCAGCATCTTCGCATCCGCCCCATCCCTCGCGATGCAGTACGTCTGGTTCGTCGTGTCATTCGCCAGCAACACCCCCGACCCGGTGAGGTGCAGCGTGTACACCGGCAGCCCGTTGGCATCGAAGAGCCCCCAGTTGCGCTCCGACAGCGCCCCGGGGCGCTGGTCCTCGTCGTAGAGCTCGTAAACGTAGGTCGGGACAGGGACGCCCGGGTGCTTCGGGGTGCCGGTGCTGTTGAGCACGTGACGGATGAGGTTGCTGTTGTAGGTGTCGGCGTTGTCGGCGGTCGCGTCGGGCTCTTCCGAGGGATCACCCTTGTGGGGCCAGCCGGACTCGAGGACGACGACGGGGACGTTGGTGACGTTAAGATAAGCCATGGCGAAGTAAGCGGCGTCGACGACGGCGTCGAAGACGTTGGTGTAGTGAAGCAGAGTGTTGGCGTCGACGGCCTCCTTGTTGGGCGGCAGCGGGCGGAAGAGCGCGTAGTCGAGGGGGATGACGCCGTTGGACTGCATGTAGTCGTAGTAGGGGTAGACGTTGAGCATGAGGTAGGAGCCGGTGGACTGGAGGAACTTGAGCATGGGGACGATGACGGGGTCGAGGGAGCGGTTGAAGAAGGCCTGGGACGGGGGGAAGGAGTCGAGGATGATGGAGGAGGAGTGGGGAGTGGAGACTTTAATCTGGCGGTCGAGGTTGGCGGCGACGAGGGCGGAGTGGACGTAGCGGAGGGCGGGGACGACGAGGGGGGCGGCGTTGGGGAGGGCGGTAAGGACCTCGGAGCCGACAGCGACGGCGGTGATGTTGACGGCGGGAACGTGGCCGACGACGTTGCGGGAGACCCAGTTGGCGGCGGTGGCGTTGGACTGGCCGACGGCGAGGAGCTGATCGTTGGGGACGGAGACGGTGACGCGGATGCCGGTGTTGGCGAGCGCCGCCAGGATGGCCGGGTCCGCATCGTACAGCCGCACGTGCCGGATCTGCTGAGACTTCAGCAGCGCCACCACTTGAGTCGGCGACGGCAAGTCCGACAGCGCCGTCCCGAGGTTCACCCCGATGTACGCCCCTGCGCACGTGAGTCCAGAACCCTCATCAAACGCTAAAATGCGCACATAGAATAAAAAAAACTTTTTAAATAAAACAAACTAATAAGCGATTTGTTTATTATTTGAACAGAGGGATCGAAAGGAAGGAAAAGAAAAGGAGTCGATTATGATGATATATCTGCTAACGTGGTCCAGCGGAACAGAAACCGAAGACTAGCTGTCGAGCAACAGACTGGCCTGTGGCCACGTGCAGAAAGAATGCCAAGGGAGAAAAATTTCGTACGAACAACAGAATCGTGAGCAGAGTTTCGTGCGAACGCACAGCATAGACATCTCTATGAGAGTCCCGAGATCCGCCGTCTATTAATTCCCAGCCTTGGATGATCGGAACGACGGGTGCTCCGATCACCGTCCATTCCCACCATATGGATAGAGATTTCTATGCGAGCGTCCGACCGACTCCCCAGTCCCCACAGAGGCCACATGGTCTCGGACCATAGGAATGACAGAAACCGCATAGAGATTTCTATGCGAGCGTCCGACCGACTGCCCAGTCCCGATCAGATCTCGAGAACGAGAACAAGCATTTCGCACGAAGACAACCTTAAACCAAAGAGACAAATCAATAAAACAAAATTGCCGGATAAGAACCCAACAGTCTATTGATCCAAGAAATCCAACCCGATGAGGACGAAGCCAGAGAGCATCCGGATCACTAACCGTTGATTAAAGCCGGTCGATGACGGGACACGGCGAGGGAGTGGGATCACGTCGCCACAGTATGTCACATAAAGTTGGCGAAGGAATGCCTTTCCGACGTCGAATCGCCCCAAGATTTGAATACTCGCATTAAAGTTAGCTCCCACAGTATGTCCACGTTATTTCGCTCTCGATCTGCTATTGATTCTTTAAGCAACCAACGAAGTTTAAAACTATAATTAGGAAACAAGATGTGGTTATTGGTACGTTTGAGGGGCCAGCGGATCTGCTGCGATAAAAATGGGCTCTTGGTTGCTGAGGAAATTATTGTCGTTACATAAAGGATCGGCCTCTTTGATTTTATTTTGGTACTAAAAGAGATTCGCTGCACAGCCCGGACCCACTTCGCCCCACCACGCCACAGTCACCATCGCATCACAAGCATGAGTGACAACTCGCTCAACTCGTTCCAGTCACACAAGAAAAAGAGTGATCGCTCTGAATTTTTTTTCGCATCAACTGCCTACCTATAAACTTTAATATATTACCCACAAGATAGCGTAGCATCAACAAATCACCCCAAAATCAAATAAAAAAAGGTGGTGGTTTTCTAACGTGCATGGATTAAAACTTCCCGAATCCGGACAAACTCCCGGAAGAAATGCGGGTTACCATCCTTTCGTGGAACATACATATATAATTTGTTAATAGCATAGCATCAACCAGTCACCCCAAAATCAAATAAAAAGGTGGTGGTTTTCTAACGTGGATTAAAACTACCCGACCAACTCCCCAAGAAAAAAAATTGAGCGTCGCCATCCTCGCCTGGAACATTTAATAGTAAGATCTAGAACAAGGAATGGTAGCCGAGTTAATACTCCACCCTGCGACAAGCAACCTACCCTCGCTTTTTTTGGGGGGGGGAGGTTGCATGCAATAAATAAAAACAAAGACTCCATCCTGACAAGTCTACGACAACACTGGACCGAAGTAAAACTGTAAATGGAAACAAATAACGGGAAAAATCTGTAGAGCATCTGAATCTTAGAATAGATGGGAACAACAGGAGAGGGATTTGACAAAGCTCAACATTCTCAGTTAACATTTCTCGCATAATCCAAAAAGGCCGAAGAAAAAAAAAACGAATAGCTGAAGAATAAGAAATCTAGGTGCACCCGAGAGCAGAGATCAAATAGCTTCAAAAATGAATCCGAAGCCAAAAAAAAGGAAGAAAAAGAGAGATTTTGACATCAGAGAAGAAGAGAATCCGCACCTTCGTCGGCATGAACCACTGAGATCGCCAGAAGCAAGAGGAGAAGCGGCACCATCGATTCCCCTTCAAAAGAAGAACACTTCTTCCTTCCAATCACATAAAGCAATCGACTTATGGGGACTAGAATAGGTAAAGGATAGGAAATCGAGAACTCCAAGCAACCGCCGGAGAAGGGGAACAGCGGAGAAGAGAAACAGAGCACGCAGGGGGGGAAAGAGCCTCTTTTCTCCGCCCCTGGAGAAAAGAACCCCAAAGAACAAGAACAAAATTACCAGTAGAAGAAGCGAGAGGAAGAGAGAAATCTGAGAAGAGAAGAAGGTTTTGGAAAAAAAAAAAAAAGAGGCCTTTTTCCCCCGGGTGAGTGAGTTGGGAGGAATAAAACGGAGGGAATATGGTAAAGGTGAGGCTTTTAATGAAGTGGGGAACCGAGAAGAGGAAAGACCGGGGCTTTGCATTCTTTCCAGGGACTCCCATCCGATTCCCTCGATCACGAGCCTTCTGTGAGCGATCGGACGGCAGATCTTCCGCCGAGCATGGGGATCGTAGACGGAGCGAGGCGGTGGATCTAGCTATGGGGCTAATTAGCAGTTTGGAGGCACCGTGGGAGCATTTTGGCAGGAGGAAAGGGTCCCACTTGGGCCTACCGGTTACGTGGCGACCAGGGAGGCAACGGTCATTTTTCGAACTCGGCCACAGCTTTTTTTCCATTTTTTATTGTTATTTTTAGATTCGGTGTCATCAGGGCTGGCCCATGGGGGTGTGTACGAACGCAGGCCGGGGGGCGGGAAGATCCTCTGGGAGAGGTGGTCCGCACGAATCACGAGGGGAATTTGGATTGATTTGATGAACGGCCAGGATGAAAATTTAAATTAAAATTGTACGACGATTTTGTAAGTGTTTGATTTCCATACAATACTTGGTTCTCCATCCATTACAAGCGCAATACCAATAGAAAGCGTCTTGAATAAAGAAGGCTTTGAGGAGTCATTGGTCCTCCAAAGGAGGGTGTTTGATCTCTAACATAGTTTTTAGAAAGATTGTGATAAATTGTTGATCACCACCTATTTATGATCAATTGTTGATCACCACCCATTATCCGCCGACCTCCCTACCTCTTTCACCGCTATGCTCATATATTGATTTATGCATTATCCAATTTCGTGCTCTCCACTCCTCTCTCATCCCAAACCGATCATATTTTCAGTTATTCATTCTTCTTATTTTGTATTTGGATGCATCATTGCCTTATTTATTGCCGCCGGTGAACCTGTACCCCATAGCTAAACCTTTGCCAAATATTGAATGTTATAAAATGAGATAGGGCCAGGCAAAGGAATATAAAGTAGATGATGAAAAAATAAATATTTCCTCTTATATATAAGGAAGGTTGATCTACCAATGCTAAGGTCGTTTGACAAGTATACTTCTCATATAACATGATAGGCTTCTATTTTTCTCAATTTTAGAGTCAGCATGAAATGATGTATTTGTTAAAAAGAAATGAGTGTGAATAAAAAGAGGGATGGGAAGCACTTACTCAATCCCTATATTTGTGTGAAAATGGAAAAGTAGTGACCTGAGAAATTTGGATCCACTTTCTAAAGACCGAGTTGCATTTTTTTTTTTTGTAAACCGACCGCTCACACCAATCTCACATGAGCATTGCCACACAAAATCACAAGCCAAAAGATAAACTCAAAGTTCTTTAATAGCACTAATTTTTACTTAAATACTTGACATGTTTTTTCTTTTAGATCACACAAGCATGATACAAGGGATATGCTAACATAGCTAAATTAGTCAAAACTAACATAGCATGGATCACTTCCAAGTCCATTGGTTATTTAAAAGATTCGAGAAGGAAAACCAAAGTTTTAAGATTTGTTTTTAGTTATGGGCATATGCACTTCGATATCAATTGTTTTTAAAATTTGGCTGCATCAAATAAAAAGTCGTCCCTTTTTGTCCATGAAACCCTTCCAAGGAATCCAATTATATTTTTTAAGTAAGCAATTAGTTATAATGTATGATTATTTTTAGGAAACTAGTTGTAATCCAATTATATTAACTAAAATCTCAATGTTAAACAATTTTTTAAAAAATCAACTTGTGATTTTTTTAATGCATTACATCTCATATTTTTTTCTCTTTGTTTAAAATTGTATCTCTTCCTCCTCGCTCGAAATTTCTCAAATGTTAGTTATGGTAAGATATCTCTCTTAGAATTTCTTTCTTTCTTAGTAAATCTTATTGTCTCTCAAAGTTCACTAGGGTTAAAACCCCTTTTTTTATGGAAGTCTAGCATGTTTTATGCTTTTCAAGGAATATATAAGTAGAGTTATTATATGAATAGTTAGAATTTTTGAAAAGATAATCTTGTTAGGATCATTCTTGAAATTGAATAATTTAAAAAATTAAGCCACTTCTATATAGCTCAAGGATCAAGGATATATGAATTGCATTTAATAAATTGTCAATTATATAATAAACAAGAGACACATCATAATATGTGTTACATGATCAAGCAAAATAATTATTTTACATCTAGACTAACAAAAAATTAATGCACCATCACCATCTGGGCTATAGTGCTAACCAACTTAGCCAGTGATCATTGACAAGTTTTCAATGTAGTATATAATAAACAAATTTTTTAATCAAGTCAATGGTACAAATATAAATAATACACAGATCCCACTAACTTTTCCATGTGCACTATCTTGGGCAATATACAAATATCATATGACTAAAGCATGCTGCAAATATAATTCTAAGCTCTTACTTGGATAATAAAGCTTGAAGCATCATATACATACATTTCTTTAGATTGTACCATTTAACATCACAGTAATTTGTTTTCTATAGCAAATACAAATATGTATGGGGCATGTGATGGATGTATTGTTCGAATATATAGCAAAAATCAAAAAGAGAAGCTGAGCCACTCCGAATATCCTAAGAAAATAATAAATGCATACAATGTTAACAATTTTAACGTAAATTTAATTTAAAAATCAAAAATACATCAAGACTCAAGACCAATATAAAGAACTACTAAGACACTCTATAATTTGTAATGAATCTTGGTGTTAGTTTTGCTTATTTGAATCCTCCTTTCTACTGCATCACTTCATTTGTGTTTTGCTCTTTTTTTTTCTCCAAAAAATTGAAGAAATTATTTTTAGTTCTCTGAAAGGACATAGCTTTAACTAATTTCCATTTGATTATCCTAGCACCAAAAAAGGGTTCTTATAGTGATCTTTTTCTTTTACAGTTAAACTTAGATATAGTACATCAAAGAGGTTGTATTAGTATGTTATTTGTTGCCAAAATATGTGCTTCAAATATCTCAAACTTATGTTCTGTTTGAATGCAATTTAGAATCTAAAAAGTAGTTGTCTATGCATGAAAGTGAATTTATATTATTTAGAACTCATTTGGTCCGTGGAAAGAGAAGCGGACAAAGTGTGGTCGACAAAAAAAATAGAGAAATACCTTTTGTTTGGTTGGATTTTTTCAAAAAAGAAAATTAAGAAAGTAGCATGCTCAAAAAAAGATACTTTTGTTGAGCAGTGATCAAAACCGTAAACAAAACCGTAAACAAAACCGTAAATACATCATTTCTTTCACAAAGTTCTTTTCCTACTTTTTAATTTGAGAAATTAATGCTTTTAATAGTATTTACATATTCAACTAAAAATGACCATCCTTAGATATGCTATGAGAGATGATGCTTAATATTGAATTATTGAGATTTACTATCCGACTTAATGGATAATGTTTGCTATTAAATTGTAACATGGAGTGCCAAGCATATGCCTAACTGAAGCCTATCAAGAGGTGGAGCTCACATGATAATAACTCAACTTAATTATCAAATAAAGTGTGTTTACAATCTATCACTCAAAATTTCCAATACCATACTCCATCGTCTTGATTGTGGAGTATCTTTTCATAATTTTAATCGTTTCAATGCGCATGAATAACGAGGTTTGTATGATTAAAAAGATATTTCTTCAAACATTAAACCACACGTAATCATATTTGGAGCCATACGAAGCATTAAGTAACTAGTATTTTCATGCAAAATCATCATAACAAAAAATAGATTTGAGGGTTGAATTTGATATAAACGATAAATCAAAATACCAACCATCTTTTATCCAATTTCATCATAACAAAGAATAAATTTGAGAGTTGAATTTGACATAAACCAAAATGCCAACCATCTTTTATCCGACGAAACTTGCAAGCATCATATATCAGGATTCACATCGAGCAAATCATACTTGCTATATATCATGACACAAAGTACAAATCTAAAATTATCCAACTTAAAACAGTTGAAGAACATGCTAACCACAGCCAAAACATCCAAATATTAATTAAACCTAGCCAGGGCGCAAGTTGTATGCTAAATTTTATGCCCCCCCAGTCGTATCTTACAATTAGTCTATTTTTTTTTAAAAAAAAAAATCATCTCGTTTACAAGAGATTACCGATGATCACGAAAATCAGCGGTTGTGATTGGCTGCAGCCTTCGCTAGGGTTGGCAATAATATCTCCTCGCATGGTAGTTATTGGATGTGGACTCGAAAGATCCGTCATGTCGCACGTCATGTCCAAGTCATGGCTATCCTACTCGGGCTACGAGTATTAGAATGCTCTTCAAGAATCCATACTGCCCGAGTGCCCGTTGCCCCTCCGTCTCGGAAGCTCGAGGGCTCTGTTTCCCTTCTCTCGGCGAAAGCCCTACGCGCGCGCCCCTATCGGCGACCAAGAATGCGAAGGTACCTCCTTTCCTTCTCCTGTTCTCCTCTCTTCCCTTCGCCCTCTCTATCTCTCTCAAACCCTAATTGTGCGATTCCACCTCTTCTGCTTCTCCTTTTCCCTCACATTCTTTTCCTCCAGAGGAATGGCTGGCTTCCGATTCCGAGGCGTTGGCGCGAGAAAACCCTAGCGGGGGAATGGCTTCCGCCATTTCTACCGAAGGGTCTACGGATAAGGTCAAGATTAGGGCAGGAGATAAGCGCTGGATGGATGATCTTGACTACATGCCGCTGAGCAAACGGCGGCGGTTGCTTCTCTCGAGCACGTCGTCCCCTCCGTCCCCTTCATTCCCAGCTTCTTCGAAGTAAGATTTTGATTCTCCATTTCAGTTCTCTTTTCGAATTTTCTTTTTCCCCCCTTTTCCTTGTAATCTTGTTCTTGATACCATTATGTTGCTTGGTGCTAACCCATCTATGGCTAACAGCAGGCCTCCAATAGATATGGCTGTCAAGCGGGTTTCTCCTGGAGCTTCACAGGTTATCTTGTTTAGCTCTCGTTCTATCTCTCTTCCTCTTACACACTAAATTCTCTTTTTTTTTTTTCAGAAAAAAATACTTCAATTCTTGTTTGCCAATATGGTAACTAGATTTTGGCTTATCAACAACACGGAGATTGAATGCTATTTTGATATGTGATGTTGGAATTGGCATTTATTATGATATTATTGGGCATTCTCTTTTAGAAGATTATCTGATATTCTTGGATAATGAAATTAACTTTTGAAGTTTGCTCGTTATTAATAGTACATCATGCACAAGAATATAAGAAAAGATTTTTTTTTTTCCTTTTTTCATGTCAATACGGTGATATCGTATGTGGATGAATAAGAATGCTGAACTTTCTATGGTTTGTCTTGATGCTATATAAACTTCGGATGCATTAGCATATTTTTAGGTCCCTAGGTTATCAGATGATACTCAAAGTGTCTGGCATCCTTATTGCAGCCTAGCTTTACTTTCAGAGCAGGATTTAAAAGACAAGAATAGTAGATTGTTCAAATCTCTGTTGCTGATCCTCTTTTGCATTTTTAAATCGAAATTCTACACAGCCCTTAACCAAATGAAAGCCCTATTCAGTTTTATCTATGTAGTTATGTATATTGTCTCTAAACAATTTCACACACTCAGCATATTATGAAAAGCCAACTCATTCAAACAAGTTTCTAAATTAACATTTAAGCATAAACTGTACAGACACAAGCAAGTAAAGGACAATATAATAATAATGCTTCTTGCAGTTAAACATAATCATATGAGTTTTGCAATTTGCACTGCTCAGATAAATTAGGTTTTAAGGGCCAGAAAAATTATTGATTGTAACACAAGCATTTCAGGTATGCCAAAATGGATATCTGAGGCATAAAGTATAGTGCCATTGATTCACCTCTAGAATCATAATTGTTTTGGCATTGTTACTTCTGGAATCATATAGTTGCAAGTATTGTATTCTGAGAAGATAACTTTAAGATTAACAAGAGAAGGGACAAATTTCTTCAACCCTAACCTGATTTTGAGACCATCATTTTAGATAGAGAATATTTGTAAGCATCATTACTTCTTATGTTGGTGCTGAGACAAGAGGACTAGAGGGCTAAGAATGCTGTAGACAGAGCGCCAAGTTAAAGTGTATAATCCTGATAGTTCTGTTGACATCCAACATCAAGTGTGGCATGGTGAAACGACATGAGAATTTGTTAATGGATGCAGTTGGATGATTTATGCACCTTGTGCCAGTTGTCCAGGGCATTGAGGTTGTTACATGTAGATTTCCATTATGAGTTTGAGTGGGATAAAGGCACTATGTGCCTTTTTATAAGGGCCAACCAAAAACAATCACCAATCACCATGCTAATGGTCATTTTTCTCACAGGAGTGAAGGGTTCTTTAGAGTTAATGTTGCACATTTTCTTGACTTTGTTGAGAAATTAGATAAAGCTATTAAATTTCTCTTGATCTCACATCCACTGGCTGTTTAGAGAAGCTCCTTTTTTTGTTTGTGTGTGTGTATATGCTACAAAGGAGACCGAATATTAAGTTTGTGCTTATTTGGGTGAATGGAGCATCTTAGCTACAATTTCTTGCTGGATGACATGTCGTCTTATAACAGAGTAGACATGGTACTGTAAATGGACATGAAGTTTGGAGAAAGGACTGAATTCTGGAGAGGAGCGAAGCATTGTAGTACTAAAGTAGGGCATGGTCATGCTGGTTATCTTGCTGTATGATATGGTTCAGAAAAAAACCAGCCTTATCATACGTGGTGTGGTATGTATCATGCCTGTACTAGTTACCGTAGGAAGTTGACATGACCTGACCCAGTATTGTCTTTTAGTGTGAGCATCTAGGTAACTTTGGTGCCACGAGTGGAAGCAGACTGACATCATTGGCAGTCTTATATTAGTGATACTTATGCACACCAATGTAAAGAGGGCTTTTTGGCAGGCTCTCAAAGCATCATATGGACAAAAAATTCTGCCTCGGGTGACTGAAATGAAGCAAGATATGCCATTAACAAATTATATATGTTAGTTATATTCACCCATAACTGGCTTGTCGCAAGACTTTGCAAATTAGAATAAACCAGATCAAAATATTGCTATAATGTAGTCCTCTATGTCGACAACCAGCAAATTGCTGGAAAATGATGAAAAATTATAGATCTTAATTTTTAAACATTGTAATATTGAATAAAATGTTGTTTGAAATGAAGCTGCAATACCAACTAGTAGACTCAGCATTAGAAGCATTGTTACATTTTCTTAAATATTCACATTTGGTTTCGAGTACTCCCAATGCTTTTGGAAAAGCATGGTTTTGTTCATTCATCTTGTTCATGTATTTGCGCTGATGAATAATGGTTTTCATGTGTTTATGGAACTAAGGTTGTTTGTTCATCTTTTTCATGTATTTATGATTTTTACGTTTTTATGGAACTGATGAATAAAGAATAAGATGGATGTTTACCCTAACAACTTTATAAAGACCAGAATATTTGCCAACTTTTAGAACATCGCTTAAAAAACCCTCTATCCTATAGACAGGACAAACAGCTTCAAAAACACATCTATTCCAAAAATACTCCTATCTAAACTTGTCTAAACTAATGATGGATTTGAGGATGTCAGCTAGATTACAGATTTTAGGAGCTGATTGGATTTTCGGTTGACAAATTAAAACAAATCATGAGCAATTAATGGAGGTCATGGTTGACAACTTCCTTAAAACAGAACACAGGCAACTAAGAGAAGAACCCACGTTCTCTTACTCTTGTGTTTCTTAAAAGGAGCCCATGTTGGAGATCTAATGATCACAGGAAAGTAGGAAACTAAACATCCTCATAAGAATCCATGTCCTCTGGCTGTTATATTTCCTAAAAAATTAGGAGACCATTATCAAAGGCCAAAAACCGAGTCATCCCAATGCAGCCAAGATGCTATTCTTTTTCCAGTTAAACTTCTTCACACTTATGTATGCCATACTTCTTGCTGACTCTTGCATCAACTTTGTGTTTCCTTTTGGGGATTTCTTGAGCTTGTACATCAACTTGGTGAGTTCTCTGCCCTGCATGAAATTTACTTTTCCTGATCATAATTGGAGCTTTTGATAAGTAATTGAATTCTATATGTTGATTGATAGACTGCCTGGGCCCAAAATCTTTGCTTGATTCTCTTATTCTTTCCGACTCCATAGAGTTATACTTATGCTTTTCTGATGAATTCATGTGTCATCTTGCATCTCAATTTGTGAATGTTCGATTTAATACAAGCAATATTGTTGGCTTGCATCTTGGATTTCAAGTGTTTGATGTAATGCTTGCAATAATTGATATTGGATTGTAATTTTAATACGAATGCCCCTATAACTTGTAGTTCTAAACAAAATCAAGTCCCTATCTACTCCTTCCTTGAGCAAATTCTTCTTTTTTGCTCTCTGTTATCTTGTGTAACAATGTAGATTCATCTTTGTGGGTTCATCCAATACAGTAGAAAATTATCTTGCATATGGATTCTCTTTTTGAATTTTAATATTTCTTTCCTTTTTTTGAAAGCAGTTCAAAAGAGAGTGGCACTATCTCTGAGGCCGTGAAAACATATCTCATTCATATGGACTTGGATTCTAGACTCTTCCTCTTCTTCATGGCTTTTGACCTATTTTGATTCTTGTTCTTGTGCTTCCCTTTATGTTGACTGTCATTTCTCTTCTTCAAACTGTTGTTAACTTTCATTTCATTGTTACATTGTTGTTGCATAATTGATATAACATATCATTTCCAAGTGCTGCTAATATATGTGGTCTTTGATAAATTTCTTCTACTTTAGAGGACCTTGTGGGATAAGAAGATCAACGGACCGATTGAACTGATGTTTTAAGAGACTGGGTGCTCTATTTCCAATCTGTAAATTGCTATTGATCTCAATGTGCTAATTCTTGATTATTTTTTTTTTAAAAATGCATTTTAAGGCAAAGTTTCTGGGTAGTATTTTGTGATGGCATTCTATTTATCCGGCCAGGCCGGACATCAAATTGAGGGGGCCCACCTCACCTCTCCCCTTCCCCTGGTCAATGGCGGTGACTTGATTGACCAGGGCGATCCAGAAAGACCGCAACCTAAAACGGAGATAGAACAGAACCATCAGATGATGAATACTCCTCCGAAACGCTGGCTATCCGCCACCCCACTGGCATTACAGCCCCCTCCAGGGCCCATGCCGGATCTCATAATCCTAGAGAACTTCCCGAAGTTCTTCGGTGCAGGATCTTACTCTGCTGAAGACTACAAAACTTTCAAGATCTCTGCACTGATCATTCTATCGAGGATGAGACGGTAGCAGTCATACTGAAAGTCAAAACCTTTGACGGATTAGCTCTTATCAAAGAACACCTTCCTAAAAGAATTTGAGCACATTTTCACTTTAGAGACCAATTTTTCAATCCTACAGCTAAGTTTCTCCTGTATTATCATTGATGCATTTTGGAATAAGTTTTTAATGCTCATTGTTTAAGACTTGTGATAAGTGATTGTTGCAGTCTCATAACAGGCCTCTTTCCATTGTAACCACTAAATGCTGAGGTTGTATCTTTTCTATGCTTAAGATGCCCTGTGCTAAAGTGAGCCCAACCTGAGCTCTTATTAAACAGGAATTACTCTTTATGGTACCTGATTAGAGACTGAAACCAATGAATATGGATTGTTTAAGTGGATGTTTAGTGGTTAAACTGTCCTCTGTTTTAAGAATAATGTTCAGCATGTCTAATGTGAGGCTTGTTTCAAAAGAGGTTTTTAGCATTGAGCTGTCTGTAGGCAGAAGTTCCTTACATATCTGTTTCACACAGTAATAGGAGATGCAACTAAGATGCATCTACAACATTATGTTTAAAGCAAAGGCACAGTTTATATTAGATTATATTGCTGAAAGTCTAATAAAAATGAAAAGAAGAGGATTTTATTTCTATTTTTTGGGAAAGCAGATTTTATTTCTCAGGTTTATAGTTTACTTACTTGTGCAATAAAAATTAATATTATTTTGTATTATGTACTATAAAAAGAATTATGATTTTCAAAGTTATGAAGGGCACCCTACGCAAGAAAATATGCTATCTGGATCACAAGATATAAATAATAACAAGTGTGGTGCTAAATTTGCAACAGTGCAGGATGTGAACCACCATGAAATGCCTCCTTGATATACAGATACTGAATGCATTTGATATGGAACTGGCTTCAAGGGAAGCATTTATTTTTGACCATGCTGCTTGTTGGAGAAGGGTGCTTGCATGCGCATTTTACAAAATAAATTGCTAAAGAATGAGGTAACATTTTTTTAATATAAAAAAAGAGGTACCATGAATTTCAAGGAAAAAAGAGGACCATGTCTGAGAGGAAGTTTCTGGTAAAATTCTTTCAGATTTTAATGGACAATTTTCAAATATTTTATGATTCTATTTGTGATAATTTTCTTTTATATAATATCACTAAGACATCTGTAACTATTTTTATTTAATATACATGCTATGTAGCACACTATAATCAGTCTTTCCATTTAACATGACTTGTAAATGAAATGCAGCTTTGTTGACTTTAATTATGCTTTTAGCAATTTGTGTAGAATAGTGTATGTCAAGTTGATCTTGTTGATCTATAATCTCAAATTTTGGATTTGCTTGATAAAATTGGATCAACTCAAGGTTGGTAAAAGATAAGCAGGGGTTGCCTGTTCTTTACTCCGTGTAATTTCAAAAAAAAGAAAAGGAGAAAGATTCAAGATATTGCAGTATTGTGATAATATCCCTACTTTTTTGATGTAGTTTTTTTTGGTAGCAACAGAGGGTTGCTTGTAAGCAACAATAATGCTGCAGAATGTACTTGCAAGTATTTCATAGGGAGTTTTTCCCCCCCACACCAATCATGGTGTATTAGTGATTGATAAAGTTTTACTATCTCAGGTCAATTTTCTTGTTTATGCTTTACTGATTGCTTCCTGTCAAATTGCTGGGCCACCGCTGCGCTGCATCTCTCCCTCATAGTCTATTGTATTTTATGATCAATTAATTGTTGGAGATCACTTTCCAAAGTGAAGGCTAACCATTTTCATGTACTTTTTTTTCAGAATTGGTAATATTATAACACTAGCAGCTCAAGACCAACTGGTGTAAGTTAGCTCTATAATGTATTATTGTCCTTTGCAGGAGTGGCCAGGGTTACCTAGAGGCGTGAAGTTTGATCCATCTGATGAAGATCTACTTTGGCATCTTCGTGCAAAAGTTGGCAAAGGGGAGGCTGATCCTCATCCTTTAATCAGCGAATTTATTACTTCCCTTGATGAAGATGATGGATTTGGTTACACCCATCCCCAAAAACTACCTGGTAATTAACTTAAAAATTTGGGTTTGTTCCTGCAAAATATATAATTTCTACATTTCTTTCAGCTTAAATTGCCAATTAATAGGTGTCAAGAAGGATGGAAGTGTATCCTACTTCTTTCATAGATCATTCAAGATATATAATACTAAGAATGGAAAGCATTGGATGGTACACAATGATGACTCTGAAGATATCTTTTGGCAAAAGGTGGGCAAGACTAGACCAGTCATTGTTGATGGGAGTCATCAGGGTTGTAAAAAGATAATGGTTCTCTATGCAAGCATGAACAAAGGCAAGAAACCTGAGAAATCCAATTGGGTGATGCATCAGTATCATCTTGGCACCGGAAATGCTGAGAAGAGGGAGCTAGTTGTTTCTAAAATCTTCTATGAGAATGGGTCCAGGCAGGATAAAAAGAATGCACAAGAGTTGTCTCTGGAGACTGTAAAAGCTATTGTTGCTGAAGCAGAGCCTCTAGTTGTTGCCAAATTGGTAGGTCCTTATCCTCAGGAGAGAATCAACATTTAGTCTCAATGTCTCATTACCATGAAAGCATCTGCTTGTGTGTCTATTGCTCTGCCTTTAAACTCTTATATACTCTAGATTAATTGGATAAATGGGAAAGCTTCATCTAAATATTGTATCAACATAGAAGAAGGAATTAAAAACAAACAAAAGTCCATTGTCAAAGTTAACACTCTTCTCACACAATAAATTCTGCTGTTATGTGAAATTGATCCAGCAGTTTTCCACTCTTACCTTAGCAAACTTTGTTTCTGCCATTCACTAACCGTGACGGAATCACAAATGCAGACAACAGGATATCATGAAACCAAATGTAATGAAAATAGGGCTTGTGCTGGGTGGAGAAAGCTTGATAAATATGATAATTGTTCTACTGAAGATTCAAAGCAAAGAAAAATCAAATCCCAAGTTTTATCAGATGTTCATCAGTCTGTGGAAGGCTTCTTAGCTGGTGGCAAGCTCCATCACGAGCAATTCTCTTGTGCAGCTGAATCATGGAGGACCAGATCTTGTATATCTGGTGATGCTCAAGCAAATGTCAAAATTTTGAAAAACAACTTGAAGGTGAGTTAGGCTGATCGTATAAATTTTGGCTTTGTCTAAACTTGATTTACAAATATAAAACAGTGTTAAATAATGGAGGTCATTTTCCCCATTTCTTCTTAATTACTGATATTTATTGATACTGATAGCACTCCTCTCTATATAAATCAAGGAAACATTGAACTCTGGAAAGATAACCCTGATCCGGAGCTTCCAACTTCTTCACTAAGCCACCATTACCAAAAGAGCCAAAACCCACCCTGAACTTAACTGTGTTCGTTTTTTTACCCTACACACCTTCCACAGGATCTAATGGACTCCAGCTGCCCCTTTATGTTTATCTTTCTCATCAAACAATTCTAGAAGGCATATGAGGTTCAGTGTCTCAAGAAAATATGAAGTCCTGATTCCAGTGCCAATCCTGATGACACACAAGAAGTGGGGTGAGGCCAATTCCTTTCGTCTAAGTTGTCTGCTTCCAGAAGAATTGGTCATAATAGCCAACTGAATGAAGATCTTCACATTTTCAAGGGCCAAATGATCTTAAATATTTCAGCCTTTAGCCAAAAACAATCCACCATGATTTAAAATTTAATCGTAAGAGATTATACTGAAGACATGACTGATGTAGACCACATCTGTTGGATCCTCCTACATCCTCTAAGTCCAGAGAATGTTTAGGAGCTTGGTATGCTACTCCAGAAAAGATCATCCTCCACAGTCCTTACAATGAGATCATTGCACTTTTTCTTCCCCAAGGCAGTCTGAATTGTAACTGAAGCCTCTTGATCCAGCACCAGATCCTAGATATTAGGAAAGAGAATATAAAGAAGCCCTGCTCCCATCCATGCATTATGCATTTAGGGCAACAACTAGCTCTAGCCTTTTGAGCTCTCACCTGGAAGGGGAAACATTCAAAGAAGTCCCACCATTAGGTGGTCTGTTCTCTCTGTAAAAAGGCTCGGTCAACTTCCCTTCCAACCAAACTCCATAGAGCGAAGGAAGCTCCACAAGTATTTACCTAATAATGATGAAATAAGATCTACGAAATTTTTTATACAAGATCCCATGAGTTTTGGATTTGTGAACATTTTTCCAATGAACCTGATGCAAAGCACCTGCAGCCTCTCTTCTTTCCATAAATTACCCTTCTGAACTTATCAATTCTTTTGATTACCCAAGTTGGAGCCTCAATTAGAGATAAATATAAATGGGAAGCAAAAATATGTGAATGACATTACCATTTAATGTTGATAATATTCACAAAAGAGAATGCTTAGGGTTATCCCTCCATAGCTAGTATTATTGCTACTTTGGTAGGAGTAAAATGATTCTATTATCCAACGCCAGCTTGCATCTGGGGCAACCAAGTTTTATTGATACCAAGATTACAATCAGATTCCACAATGGCAATGATTTAAAATGTTCTGCCTATCAGTAGTCCTTGATTAGCTCAATACCTTTCATGTCTCTGCTTCCATAAACTCATATTCCATTTTGGTGTGACCTATTGGTGGTTCGTTGTTTCCAGCTGCTTTATGAGGTACGTACACCTTAACATTGACCTTTCATGACCATCCAATCTGCGACACGAGGCAAGCACAATAAAACAATATTTTTGTTGAAGAGTACATAAAATAATTGGAGTTGGTTCGTCATGTTTATATAAAATTGCTTAACAACTAACTTGCCAAGTTTGAGCCTCAGATTCTCAGTTTGGCAAGTACACCAACCATAAAAATACTTATAGAAACTGCTTTACCTTCATTTGTATTTGAGCTGCTGTTGAATGCACTCAGGGCTCATATTAGTGCCTTACAGTCCTACTTTTTTGTATTCTACAATTCTCAAAATCAAAAGAAGTTAAAATGTTTGTTAATTGATGCATAAACTGATGAGACTGGAAAAGAAAATGATAATCTCAATAATTATTCAGCCTTGTTAGGAGCACTAAGAACTACATACGGATGATCCATTGCCTTCTTCAGGAGGTATACTTTTATCTTTTGGTCACCTTCAACTTATCAATATAAATGCATCCTCTCTTGCCAAAGCCGTGACTTGAAAGTTGATGACTGGGGCAAGTCACCAATAAATTTGTAAGGCTAACCAGATTTTCACATCTACGAAAAACACACAGCTATTTTCATTTTTTTCATATTAACTTGTAGTTGGTCTTTCACAAATCTCTCTCTCTCTGTTAATTAATACATCCTTCTAGTAGTTACTCATTTTTTGTTATAACTCTCCAATATTTTGTTTTTATTGGGAAATCTATCATAGGTTCATTTATTTCCTTCAGCTAAATGATGCTGCTTGAGCTGTTTTTATGCAGGATATTTCCATGGGTGATTGTGATTTGGTTTCTGAAGGAAACAAAACTTCTGGTCTTGTCGTTTCAAGTGCAATGACTTCTGATTTAGTCAGATCTTGTTCCCTCAATAGCCAGCATCTCCCAGATGCTAGTAGCTTGGGAGATACTCAAGCATATATAAGCAATTCAAATCTGATAGCTTCCTCTGGATTCAAAGGTCATACCGCTGAACAAGGAGGGAATGATCTGCTGCAACTATCTAATCTGCCAGATCATAGTCTTGAAATAAAAGTTGAGCATTCTGACTATATTCAAACAAATCCTCGAAGGGAGGGTTTAGAGGATGCTGACATGGAAGTGTTTACAAGTGAATATGAAAAGGAGGATCTCGATCATGTTACACTGCTAGAACGTTGTAACATGCTGTTATCAAGCACTTATTTTGTTTCTGGTGATCTCAGTGGTTCAAGATGCTGTCAAGATTGTAGGGCTTGTACTTTAAAGCCCTGTCCAAACAGTGTATTACATGCTCAAGATAGTGGATTTATTTCTAAAAGTGAGGGAAATGGAACCCTGTTGTAAGTGTCCATTTAAATGATCTATGTATATTTATCTTGTTATTATATGCTAGCTGATTTGAATTTTTTTTTCATCCATTTCTATCACAGGAATCATTTGGGAACTGAAAATTGTGGAAAAGATATACTTGGCCTACTGCAGGTAGACATGTACATTATTTATGCTTCTTGTGAGTTATGAAAAATATTGGCAAACTGCACAGAACTTGAATCAAACCAAATCTTGCCATTTAGTGCTTATTTCACTGTCAATTAGCTGCGATATGGTTCTTACTTCTTAGGCATGAAGATACGAACTTTTTTTTTTCCTTTAGTTTGTGTGAATGGATTTTGCGAGGAAGCATTAACAGCTCCAAGATTAACATAAAGAGAAGAGAAAGAAAGAAGGTAGATGAACTAAGAAAAATGGTTAGAGTTTCAAATTATTGCACATAAAACAAAGATTTGTGTAATGTGGGGTAGGAAGCACAAGGAACAAGAAAATAAATGAAAGTGGATAAAAAGCTCTACATGACCTGTATTAAGAATAAATTCAGCGCTGCTCTGTCACATCCCATAGACTCCATAAAATGCGTCCCCCCCCCCCCCCCGCCCCCCCCCCCCCCCCCCCCCCGCCCCCGCGTTGACCCTTGAAAGGTGGAATCTGAGGCTAAAGCCATGCCGATCAACATCAGATATATTGGCAGTTCGACATGCCCTGAGTGCCTATTCTGGAATGGGGCCATAATAGCAACTCTGATGAGTGGGTGAAAATTGAGGCATTTTGGTAAACTTTGCTCAGAATCATGTCTTTACAGCCATCTTCTCCGTGAAGGTTGCAGCTAGGACAGCAATATCACATTTCTTATAAGCTGTTCATTGCGTTATATCAGCTTTGCAATAAGGAGAAATGTGTTCATTCTTGTTGGTCATATCCTGCTATCCTGAACCTTTTCAGTAAGCATTTCTGAGATTTTTTTTTAATAAAAAAATCAAAAGAGAGAATTCAAGTTTTTAAGTGAAAACATTTGAAGAGTAGCTGTATTTTATTCAATCACTTAAGATGTTATTCAGTTGAAATGGATTTAATAATATACTTCTTCCATTGAAGGGTGATTTCAATTCTGTAGAATATTTTGCTGAATTCTGCATGACTATTGATTTTCCATGTATAAGTATTACATATGCCTGGGTTCCCACATTGAGAATGCTGGCTGTATTAGCTTTATTTTTACTTGTTCATTGGGTTCAACTATTGTTAGTCAGCTTATTATTATTATTATATGCATTAGGTCCTAAATCTTTGTTAATTTTTCCATCAAGATGACAATTTAGTGTCAATCATCTGGCAAACATTTTGCATTTTGTTCATCTGTTTCAATTAAAGATATATAACATTTCTTGATATAACGTTGTTGGTTTTTGATAATTAATAACTATGCTCAATACATGTTGTACAGGATATTTCTTCAGGTCCTTCTATTCATCCTCCAAGCACACAAGTCCCAATGGGAGAATGTTGTGCTGGCAGCATTCCTGAAAGTAATGATGCAAAATCTATGAATAATTTAATGTTCGATTCTCCTGACAGGGCTACTGCAGGATTTGATCCGTATTTGCAAACTTCCCGGAACTGCCAACTCAGCATATCGTTGCAAGATAGCCAATCTCTTGAAAATCATGAAAATAACTGCATATCTGTATGTCAGACATCTGGTCCTGAAGTAAAACCACCTGTTCAAGGCAGCAAATGTTCTAGTGATCACTCTCAGCGCCTTCGTTTTGAATTATCTGCCCAACAGGTCCAATTGAAGGTTGAACATTTGGAAGAAGGTTATGTTAATAATGATTCTGAAATAAATGCAGGTGTGCTATGGAGTGCTGATAAAAATTTACCAGAGAATGGTAGTACAGCTAGTACTTGTGCAGCCACTCCATGTACTCCAGATGCTAAGATGTCATGCTTAAGACAGATACTTGCCGACCAGAATGATAGCGATCGGGTGTATGATTCAATACTCCCAACCTTTCCTGTTGAGGTAAAGGTCAAACCTTTGGAAGAAAGTGGCACCAACAGGGTTCCTGAAGCAAATGCTGAAAATCATTTGAGCCTGTTGCTAAGTAATCATTCAACAGAGGTTTCTAGAGCACGAACTCGAAGTTCGTCAAAAGATGATCATTTTCAAGTCAACTCTTCATTCAATGGCAATAATTTGCAAGAAAACATGTCAACTAGCTATTTATGTTCTGACCAGAAATCTCTTCCTGAAGATGTAATTAATTCAGAATCTCCGAAACTTCAGAGCAGTAAAATTTCTGGTTTTATGAATAGTACTTATTTAGAGAACTCCTGTACAGTTTCTCAGTCTTCAGCAAAGGCTGGTAATTACCAGGACAACGTTTCGCCTAGTGGTGACAGTTTGTTTGAAGAATCTGGCAGAAATTGTTCTGATCAGGTCTCTTTTCTAGAGAAAGTACATGCTGGTGCTAGTAATATATTATCAAATTCAGTTCAAGTGAAGACTGAACCCTTGGAAAGTGGTTTATTGAGCAAGTGTGAGAATCATCTATCCAGCTTTCCAGAGTCTTATATGTTAGAAGCTGATGTCAAGAGGGAAACTCTTGATGAACTCTCTGTAGATGTGATTGATCATGTTTCGAAAGTAGGACATGCTATGATGCCGATTTCAGGAATTGTTTCTAACTTAGATTATGACAACAATCTGAATTGCTCTCAACAAGCAGTGCCACGCTGTCCAGTAGATGGTTCTGTCAACCCTAAAAATGCCAAATCAAGTCATTTTTCTCTTCGAAGGATAAGGAAAAAAACTGCAACGTCTGGAGTGATCCCCTATCACGTTTCACTTCTCATTTTTGTATTCTATGATCATTTTGTTTAGAAATGTACTTTCTTTACAATTTAAAAAACAATCCATGCAGGGATTCAGTGGAAACTGCACTTGAGGAAGATGCTCCTGGACTTCTACAGGTAAATATATGATTTGATTTGAGTATTACATTCAGTCATATTTTGAAGTAATGGATTTTGGGCAGGTTCTACTAGATAAAGGAATAACAGTTGAGGAAATTAAACTTTATGGGGACATAGAAGACGATGAAGCGTTAGAGGTTTCTTCCACAGATGACAGTTTTGAAGAACTTGAAACTGTGATGACTAAGGTGGCTAATTTATCATTCAATGTGCATTCTTTGATGCCTACCGCAATGATGATTTCTTTTTCCTCAGTCATACGCCATTGAACTCATGCCTCCGTTTCTGCAATCAATTATTCGTATTAGATATTGCCAGTATCTAGTGACATCTTAGCACATATAACAAATTTGTTTACTGGTATTATGACTGAAATTTTGGAATGCAACATTAAGCATTATATGTTTCTATTATAATGGTGCATATGCTTCTTCTTCCGGATTTTAATATGAGTAATAAAGCTACTTTTTAGATGCCATATCATGATGTCAACAGAAAGAAATCCTGTATTTTACATATTTCTAATGGAAACTCGAAACTGTTGCATAAGAAAAAACATTTTTGGCTTTATGAAACTCTTCATTTTGGTGCAGAATTTGCTTGGACTTGAATAATGCTGGATCATGGTTGCTAAGATAATTAGTTCTGGGTTGAATGATGGCAAAATTATTTTCTTGCAGATGGCATACAGCATTCTAAGCAACTGATACTTACAATTTGGTTCTAATACTGTCTAAATATTGGCACATCAAATGTCACTTAGTTGAGGAAATATGGTTGACCACATGATAGGAATGGTCTAATACCCAACAACTTTGCGAGGAGTTAAATGCCATGACAAGGATGAAGATCCTAGAGGTTAAATTTGTGGGACCAAAGTTTCCTTGTTTAATGATGCCTAACATTAAAATATGATCCTTAATTGGCTTCCTTTAAAATTCCTTTTACAACTATTAGCCAAGACACCATAAAGATTTGTTAGGTGGATCTGTTCTCTTTTTTTTTTTTTCTTTTTTTTTGATTCAATGGTTTAACAACTGTTAGTATATTGTTATTCAAAAGTGCTGGTTGCGTGGGGGGGGGGGTCCACAAGATGAAATTGTGCATCTATCGGCGTAGACAAATAGTTGGTAACAAGAAACATTTTGGAGATTTGAACCAGAGTGAAAGTTCTCTAGTTGGCTGATTTTCTGTTGCAAGAGTGCATCATCTGGAGCAAAATGCAGGCCTCATAGCAAATAACAAAGATTTTGGTACAGGCGTCTGCAGAACATTTCATTTAATTATGTTTTTGTGATTGGCTATAATATGGGAAGGAATCCAGGTAGCCACCAGGTTTTATTTACTATTATTAGGGTTTGTTATGTTTACTATCCCTAGGCAAGTCAATGAATATAGCATTTCTCTGGGTCTTTTTATAAGGTCTGCATTTTAAAACTGGCTAAGGGAAGCACACCGGTTCAATTATATTTTGATGGGATTCATAAAACAAATTTTGAAAAGGGTTGACTATATTCTCTCTTGCTATTATCTTCTTCTATTAGGTCTTTCCCTTCATTTCTTTTTTGTCTCAAATCTAAACAAATCAAATCTTGTTGAAGAATCTAAAGATATTCGGCGCCCTCCCTTAAAAGATCTCAATTTGTATGACCAGATATGTGCAATCCACTCTATATATATTATTGACTATGATTATCTCACTTTGTTATCAATTGGTTAGCTTACTTTAGGATATGCCAACTATGATTACTTTCAGCATCTGCTAATACATTAGGGATGTAAAAGGATATGAATATTATGAAAGGTTGATATATTTGGTTCTCATGACATTTGAGAATTAAGATGGAAGGGATAGAATCAGTGTCGGCGGAACCGATACCGGACACCGTACTGGTTGCCCTGCGGGATGAGTCGGTACGGGCCCGTGTCGTATCGTGTCAGGCTCGTACCGGCACAGTAGAGGAGGCGGGAGAGAGAGGAAAAGAGAGAAAGAGAAGGGGGGAGAGAGGGAGGGAGGCCGATGGAGGGCCGTTGAAGGCCGGTGACCCAAGCAGGAGGTGGAGGAAATCTCCACGGCCGGAAAACAGGGCAGGTCTCCTATTTCGTTCGAAACAGATCGCTTGCCGACTTTACTTAAAGTTGTGAAATAAAGGAAGGGGCTGAACCCCTGTTTCGAACGAAACAGGGGACCCGCTTTGTTTCTCGATCATGGAGCCTAGAGGAGCGTCCTCCGCACAGCTCGCCGGCTTCTACTAGTCCTCCGTCGGTCGGCTTCCACTGCCCTCTCTCTTCCTTCCTCTCTCCCTCCTCCGCTCGTTCTCTCTTTTTCTTTCTTTCTCCTTCTCCTCCTTCGACAATGGATTTGCTAAAATTGTGCCGGTCAGGTGCCGGGATGGCTCGGTACGACCGGAACCGTCCGGTTTGGGACGGTTCCGCCAACATTGGATAGGACCATATGTTGCTTCCTTATCACTCAAGACAAGGTTGAGTATGAGTTTTATTAATAACAGGTAACGGAGAGTATCTTTATAGGGCCATCAATTGATATTATATTTATGTTGACACTCCCTAGTTCAAGGACATGTTTTATGCTATGGTCAGATGAGGCTGCTACTGGCTCTCCCTCTTGTAGTTTTCAAAGAGAGAACAAACTTGGTCTTGATGATTGTTTATTTATGTTTGGTGTCTCTTCAGAAGTTTTCAGATGCACTACAGCTTGTGTACCAATAACGAGTCTTTGTTTTAAATACTATTTCATCTCAGGTTTTTTTAAACACATTTCTGCAGTTTATTAAACACCGATAACATAATCTTTTGATTTACATATTGTAGATGATTATGTCCCTTGGTTAAGTATGTGGTTTTGTATGATCTATCCATTTCTCTTGCTGTTGCCAAAGTTATTCTAAGCCTAGTTTAGATTGGTAATAGTATCCTTCATGCCGATATGTTTCAAATATGACATAATACAACACAGTATCGTGTTGTAGTTCTGAACCGATCAATGTAGGCATGCTGGTGTTTTATAATGTAGTTGAACTAACTGCCATTGTGTAGAATTGTTTATATTTTGTGTGTACCATACAATTCTCCTTTAGGTTTATCATTCTTGTTTGTTGCTCGTCTGCATTATCTGGTTTTAAAGGATATTCTGGAACTTTATTATAAAAATTGGGCGCTGGTGTCTCTCTATTATAGATAGCAAAGAGTCAAGAAAAAGAACTGATTGTGCATAGGAATTTTATTATTTTCTATTAAAAATAGAGAAAAGGAAATATTTGTTACCTTCTCTTCATGTGCAATGCTGTAACCAAGGATTAACTGTCGGTATTAGTTGCACTGGCTGTTATGTACTGCCAGATTGACTCTTTACCTACCTCATACAGATTTGTATTTGGGTTACTATCATGCTGGCTGAACTGCGTATCTGTATGGCCTGAGTGCTGCTGTACTCATATTGACCAGTGACCTGTATGGGCTCATACTGCAGTTTTTAAAACCTCAGCTACATCAATAAACTCTGACAAACAGCTTAGGGAAGCCCATTGCCCACTCAAAATTTATCTGTCAGGGACCCACCACCCAAGCGCATGGCCTTATGTCTAACTGTGTTTAGTATGAATCTTAACAACATTGGGCAAAAAGAATCTTTGAGCATTGAAAAGGTTGCTCACGATCAAATGATGGGGGGCTTGACACCGATGATCTGAGCCATGATCTACAATCTCTACATTGTTTACTGTTTAAAAAACTGTGATTTCGAGATCATTAGCCCATGCATTCAGTGGCTAAAAAACATGCATTGTTTCATATTATTTAAATTATCCATTTTGGACCATTCGATGCATGGGCTAGTACATGACTTTTTTGACAATGAGCATTTAGAGATGGTAGATCATCTCCAATAGCTCGAGTCATTGGAGCCAGGCTCGGTCATCCTATCAGGACCGACCTTATTCAGGATGCTGCATGGGCACCCATATATTAGCTCCATTCAAAAATAAAACATTTTGTTTTGTACCTTTTGACATTGTTCTGACCTTATGTTTCAATCAGGCTCTCTTCTTCCTTTATTAACATGAAACTTCTATGTAGGATAATATATCCACTTTGGGAACTCCCCAAAAACTCGAACATGTACCCACTTCCTAAGTAGCTTCCTATGCCTTTTGTGACTTTCAAGTGTTTTTTAAATATTCGCTTCACCACACTTGCACCTGGACCTGCACCTGCTCTGTCACCCACTCCCGATTCCGGCGACCAAGCTTCTTCCGCACACTGATCTAAATTGATAGCTAGTTTGGGAGTTATTTTGGAAGTGAGGGATGCAATCTTGCTGGAAGATATCAGCTGCTAAGCTCCTTCCCAGTTGTTGTTCGATCCCAGTTATTGTGGTTAAATTGATTATTAAATTTGAATTAATATCTGCCTTGGACGAAAACAAGTACATTTTATCAGTCTTTAGACCCTGGACTGAATCAAATTGCACATTTTTTGCAATAAATTCTATTTCTTTCTCTTCTGTTCTCATTGTACTCTTATTTGGAAGACATGTTTATGCTTGCTGTTGCACTTAGCTTAGTTTTATACTTGTCTTCTTGCTTTTTGTTGCTCTTTTAGATGATTCTGGACCTGCAAAATTTTATTTAATGTGATTATCATGCAAATGCAACATCTTCAAGATAAGTGGGCATGAGTTAAATGCCAAAGCTGCAAAGTTATCTTCTATTCATTTTTGTATCTTGTATTCAATATGTTTTGAGTTCTCTTTCCTTTCGTGTCTCAGTTATTTCCTGAGAGAGCATCTCTAATCAAGCTTTCTACTGCACGGCATGTTAAGGGGTCAAAGGCTGTATACTGTTTGGCCTGCTTAATTTCCCTTATTGAACAGGTGGGTAATTTTTATGATTATCTTTTGGGTATTAAAAAGTTGTGTTTCTTTTTTCTCGCATATATATCTTTGCAAATATGGCTTATTAGGTAATTACCCTTCAAAAATCACTGTTTGCATGTATACCCTACAAATCCTCTTGTTTTTTACAATTTTTAAATGACAGTTCTAATAAATAATTGTTTTTATGTATAAAAGGACTTGATTACAATTTTGCATTAATGCCCTTATCTCTTTACAATATAAATTAAATGTTAGTTTTTTCAGGTAGATTAGTGCAAAAGGGTAATAGTGTCTTGTTACACTTAAAAGCAGTTATTTTTTTGCATTGTTAGTCAAAAATGTAAAGGGACGGCTATCATTGCAAAAGCAAGATGATTTCAGGGGTGTCTATGTAAATAGTGATTTCGGAGGATTAATATGCAATGTCATATTTGCAAGGATATGTATGTAATATCCCCATAAACTTTTACCGAATTGTAGTGTGCTAAACTAGTTTTCTTACCATAGTTTTTATTGGTACTCATGCTTTCTCATTTTGTAGACTCGATATCTCCAATTCCGTAATAGCTCTGTTGAATGGGGATGGTGTAGGGACCTGCAGTCGTTTATTTTTGTCTTTAAAAGGCATAACAGGTAATCTTTGTTCCTTGGGGTTTCTCCTCTAAAGAAAATTCCAATTCACTAGTTTGTTGGGTGAATCACAATATGACTCCTGGAATTAACTTTGATACAGAATAGTCTTAGAACGTCCAGAATATGGGTATGCCACTTATTTCTTTGAGCTTGTGGACTCTTTGCCCATTCCCTGGCAAATCAAGAGGTTAGTGACGGCCATGAAGCTTACCAGCTGTAGCAGGACCACTCTAATCGAGAACAAACCATTGTTGGTAAGACTTTCATCTTCTGTTTTTTGTAATTCTGTCATTGCGACATTGTTGAAGGGGCTGCACTTGCATTATTACATACTTGTAATTTGCCAAAGACATATATGTAAACACTTAATTGGCACTTTTCTCCTTTGCAATTATTGATATATCATCTTTTATTTTTTGTGAAAAAATGGTTCTCCATTTTTCTAATTCTTTGAACTGCATTTTAAGTCATTTTAACTTGACTTTAAAGAAATGGCTTTAAAAACAAAAACTAGTCTAACATGAGAGTCTCATTATTAGTATTAAAAACAAAAACAAAAACTATGTTCCTTGCAAATCATAGAAAAGACGACCAACAAATATTTATACCTTAACGTCGTCTTGCATTTTCATTTAATGCTGAATGTTTTGGAAGTCATTTGATGGTCTTTAATTTATATCTTAAGGGCCAGAATGTCAATATCAGGAATCAGATCCATATGTGCTAGTTAGTGGCAAGTCTTACCCAAGGGTTCAGCAGGCTACATTACTCAAATTTGGTGAACAGTTGTCTGACAACTGCAACCTATCACCAGTAATGCACCAGCTCCATGATCCCACAGTTTATAATTGGCCTTCCTAACCTTAATGTCATGGACTAAGTGGTGGGGAAGAGTTCATTAATATCTGCATTTTGTTCTTGCACCCAAGTTTTGGTTACTTGCATGCATGTCAAGAAACAAGATATGCATACAAGAAGATGAGCATCATGGAACTGCCATTTTTACTAGATCGAGAGAGAATTGTCCATTCTGATGAGAATTGTGTTACTGACATCAATGAAAATTAGAGAAATGTAAAAAACTTAAAGCCTTCCCTGGGTCATGTTCTCTATAGTTTTGTCACCTAATATCCTGTATCTTTATGTTCAATCAAATCAGTGGCCAAGTTAGCTGTTGAATTATCAAAGCAGTACTCGAAATGTGCCCAGAATTAGGGGTGTAAACAAGCAAAGCTCGACCAAGCTAGGCACTTGAGCCAGGTTATTTAGCGTGAGACTTGAACAGCATAGCTTGGCTAAGCCAGGCACTCGAGTCAGGTCATTTAGTTTTTGGTCGCACTTTCACGAGTAGCTTGTTCAAGAGATTTGGTCAATGCCTGATGTTCCTCAAGGCTTCCAAATATACACTTTGAGCTGATTTTGATGGCTCTATCTCAATTTGATAATGGGAATTTGCTCCTTTTGCATAAATCATGTTAATTTTTGATGATTTTAAATTATTATTTGTTCTTATATAATAACTGAAATAATATATTGATATGTATGATTATTAATTTTTCATATTTCAAGAGCTGAGCTTGGATGTTTTGTGCTAGCTCTAGCTTAGGCGCATTTACCATTTCAGCAGGCCAAATTCAGTTGAGCATGGGTTGCTAAATGGCTTTCTTGCTTTATAGTCCTCCTTTAAATGATGTGGAATTTTGAAATTATGATGAGCAGTCATTATTTTCTGTGAAATATAATGACTCATGAGAGGTTAGAGTGGTCAATATAAATGATGTTTCTATATAAAATTCATTTGTACTCTCTCGACCAAGGGTCACCATTACAACAGACAATTGCTGATTGTTGCTCTTCTAGGGGAAAAAATAATCATACTGAACAGAAGGCTCAAATTGAATAGTTCTGGCTGTTCAGGTTAATTTTCTTGAACTTCTTGCTCCTGATAAGAATTTTGAGCCATTATTTTAGTGATTTATCTTATCTGGATAAGAATTTTGGCTCGCCCTTTTGAGTACTCAGATCTCTTTGAGAATTCATGTTGCATGGAGTTTCATTCTTGTAAAATATCTTTTGAGTAGTTCAGCAACTTCTCTTATAAATTCGTAGATAACAGTTTTACTATCTTAAATGCGCATATTTCAAAATACATACAGAAAAATGTTGTTATAATCATTAAGTTTAGAAATTATTTTCTGTTTTCGAGTTCTATTAGTTGTTTCATTGTGAATTTACAAATGTTGCATTCTAGTACATGTAGTTGAAATTAAGCATTAGCTGTTCCAAGAAAGTTTCAATACCTATTTTATGGTGATTTTAATGCTTCAATCCCTATATGTAATTGAACTTGCATATTAACTGAAATTACCCATCCACTGCTTCATAAATGACTGTTCAGAAGCAATTTTTAAGGCTTTCCTGAATAAAAGACATATATTATTGAACTTACTATTAACCAAAATTTACCTATCCAATGGTGTCATGGATGATTGGTTAGGCAAAATGAGCTTCTTCTCCGAGTTGAAACTGAGTTCTGAATATTCCCTAGTTTAGCATACGTCAAGTGCTATTTCAGAGTAAGTTTAGTGGATAGCATAATTATAAATTAGAGCGATGGTGATGAAAATTGCTCCTCAACTGACAGTTTTACATTTTCTGCATCATCTTTATGCGGTGATAATCGGTTTGTAAACCATTTTTGCATAATGTCTCTCTTTTCTACCACTTTATTTGCAGTTGTCTTGGGATTTTATTGATGAGTTGTTTTACCATCACCAGATACTCCATCTAATCTCGCTAGTGCATGTTAATGCAGAACCGGCTATTTCTGCTAGACTACTAACAGCTTATTGATTTATTTCTTTTAAAAAAAACTTTACATCTTAAAACCGCATATCTATTTTTGTAAAAGGTTGGAGAAGATTTAACAGAGGGAGAGGCGTGTGTTTTGGAGGAGTATGGTTGGACACCAAATACTGGCCTCGGGACAATGCTCAACTACTGTGACAGGGTGGTTCATGACAAGAAAAATGAGAGGTATAACTCAGAATGGAGGGCCAAGATTGGGAGGTTGTTAATGATTGGCCATGATGGTGGGCGCACTGTACTGGCCAGTCTTCCTAAGAAAGTTGCGAAGTACATGGAGAACCGTAATCAAGAAATCAAGTTGATTTAATGATGCAGCTCCTCCAGTTTCAGTTATTTGTAGATGGTTGCTGAGCATTGCACTATATTTTGGCCTTCAGCAGCAGTGTATGTTGATGGTGAGCGATGATGATGCTGTAATTATGTATTCTCTTCTGACCCTCAGATCAAATTTATTAGATAGCTTAGAGTATTAACTTAATGTATGGTTATGGTTATGACATGGTTGAAGCATACAGGATCAAATGTATGTTATTTTTTTGGTTTACTTGTGGTTAGAACAAAACTGAAACTGTCCATACATGTACTGCATGATACAGTGGTTTTGATGGATCAAATGATCTGCAGCTTGAGAGCTGGGGGTTCAACAATTATCCATTACTAGGGTGACTCCAGAACATGGATGTGCTCGTTACTAGGAAAATTGATCTGGGAAACTATGGGAAAGAGAGAAACAGGAAACAATGGTCAGGAAATGATTCGATGCAGGAAACAAGAAACATATTTCATCGAGTAAGCAAAATATGTCAAGAAAAAGATGTGAAAATGTGTAAAAAAATCAAGCAGTGAACTTGTTTGAGGAGGATCGATACCGATTTCCTAAGTTGGGGTCAGCCAGGCAAATAGCTAGGAGTTTAATTTGTGTCCTTATAAGGGAACTCCCCTTTTTTGTCTTTAGTCTCTTCCTCTAGGAGAATGATAAAATGTTATGAGGTACTCACACAAACACACAAGGGAAAAAAAAAAAGAACAAAGGCCTGGAGTAGATGGTCCTTTTATTCTAAACTGCGGTTTAAATCTTTAAACATGGGACTGGAGTGGATGGACTGTAAGTCAATGGAAAAGAACAAATTTCTCTCTCTTTGCTATGCCTTTTTCATTAATAATCTGTTGGGAGCCCAGAATTGGAAGTTCTTTCTCCTTGCTTTGATTTAATATGCTTTCCTTGGAAACTCCAACCTGAGGTGTAAACGGGTTTTTTCCTTCGACGCATCCTGGAATTTGATTTACGAGAATGCCTCAACTATTGGACGTGTGAAGTTGAATTCCAAAAACAGTGAAATCTTCATGTATATTTAACTCTAATCTTATTTCGGACCAGAATTTAAACTTTACATGGGAAGTTCGATTGTTGCTAATCTAATATCGCATCTCTTAAAACCTCAGAGATTCAAAAGCTTTTCTCCCTCTCTCTCGCTGTGTGAGGAAAATACTAGTTAGATGTAGACGACGGAGCGCATGCTGGTCCTGCAGATGACCTACTATGGCATCAGGGATAGTTGCCATAGCCTATGTTTAATTATCCTTTTTTTTCAGTGGTCGTTTGATATCATACAGGCATCAATTACACAATGCCCTGCCGCTGGTCTAGTCTTGATTCTTTATATTGGATTGAATTATGGTTTGCCACAGTTGACTTGACTGGTAAGTTTTCATTAAGATGGAAATATGGATTATGGGATATACCGCTAGCTTTGGGAGATATTTAGATGCTTGACAGTGAACCCAAACTGTACGAACAAAAAGAAAAGGCGAAGCCAAACAGATGGAAGTTTGAGATTTCCTAAATCTAGGTGATTGCCGGCCTTTGTCGGCACAGACAGTCACTTTTGTTAGTCCCAATATTTAGTTAGGGTAGGCACCTCGAGCTGTTGCCGAAGCAGAATTGTAAATGGAATCCGACTTTTCGGTCGTTATGAGTGAAACACACTAGGTTTCCAGTTTAGTCGAACCCCCTCCTCTTGAGAGGAGAGAAATAGAATCAACTCTATTGTTTATCACTTTGTCAGTCTTTTTCTTTCCGGTGGAATGCCATTTGTCAGTCTTTTTCTTTCCGGGGGAATACGGCATATAGATTTGAGAGGCTATTTGATGACACATCATCTCAAGGGGACTCCCAACTTCTCTTCTCCTTGCATGGAAAATTATTGCGAACAATCAACTTACAGTGAAAATAGATAGTTTCCGTCTTCGTGTAAATCAAATAGACTGTCAAAATCATAATAACCATCTAAAATTTGAGTTAAATTTGAGCTACAATCACCCTCGGATCTTCTGGTAAAATTAGTGTTTCTTTCTCAAAAGAAAGTGCCATATCCAAAAATTGGTAGTTCGATGTATACATACCATGATTTGCACGAAATCAGATATCACTCATGGTGACTTAAAAGATGTATTATGATAGCTTTCAGATTTCGCTTTGCCTTGCTATGCGGCAAATGTTAGGCTGTTTATAATTCTTCCGAGAGAACAAAATTGAGGCCACGAGATAAAACAAAGGTGGTTTAACCCACACTTTTAATGCCAAGAGATTCCAAATTTGTTTTGGAGTGCAAGATAAGATGCATCACCTCATTCTGACATATAGGTTTAGTCTTGTCTGTTTTTTTTTTTGGTTTGGATTAGCTTTCAAATTGATCGAGTCAATCCAAACCTATCTAAAGATGACATTAACTCATGACCAACTCATCATATCTGGTGGACGAAATTCAAGCCAAGAGTTATGAGCCCCTTATCATTTTGGATCAGATATGGCGTGTGAAAAATTAAATACAAGTATACAACTCTAGGTGAGCTTGCCCTCCTTTTTCTATGAAAAATAAATAATTCTAATCATATTCGAACCCAACAAATATTTACAATTTAAGAAAACTTATATTATTAGCTTAGTTGTTTGGCACATATCCAATGAGAACTTATCCTTGGAAGAGATCTGTTGTGGGATGGGGTTCCCAGTTTAGTCCCACATCAGCTAATCAGCGGAAAGGTCTGTGCCTTAAATGGGGGGCTCAATAACCTCTCCTTACCGAGCGTCCTTTTGTAGGACAAAACCGTGAGGGTAGGGGTAGTACCTCCGCGGACCCCCGCGCCATTAGGGCTCGAGACTGTCATTGGGCAAAGACCCTGGGCGACCTCCCGGAGACCCGAAGCGGCAATCCCAGAGCGGACAATACCTCAGGAGGGACGCAGATGCTTTCCCTGCTCGGCTGGTGTGCGGGCTGCTGCCGGGGTGAAACCCCGCAACAGTTGGCGCTAGAGGAAGGGCCCCGGCCACGCACAGACCTTCCCGCGGGAGGGGGGCTGTGTTGTGGGATGGGGTTCCCAGTTTAGTCCCACATCGGCTAATCAGCGGAAAGGTCTGTGCCTTAAATGGGGGGCTCAATAACCTCTCCTTACCGAGGGCCCTTTTGTAGGACAAAACCGTGAGGGTAGGGGTAGTACCTCCGCGGACCCCCGCGCCGTTAGGGCTCGGGACTGTCATTGGGCAAAGACCCTGGGCGACCTCCCGGAGACCCGAAGCGGCAATCCCAGAGCGGACAATACCTCAGGAGGGACGCAGATGCTTTCCCTGCTCGGCTGGTGTACATGCGGGCTGCTGCCGGGGTGAAACCCCGCAATAGTTGGCGCTAGAGGAAGGGCCCCGGCCACGCACAGACCTTCCCGCGGGGGGGGGGGGGGGCTGTGTTGTGGGATGGGGTTCTCAGTTTAGTCCCACATCGGCTAATCAGCGGAAAGGTCTGTGCCTTAAATGGGGGGCTCAATAACCTCTCCTTACCGAGGGCCCTTTTGTAGGACAAAACCGTGAGGGTAGGGGTAGTACCTCCGCGGACCCCCGCGCCGTTAGGGCTCGGGACTGTCATTGGGCAAAGACCCTGGGCGACCTCCCGGAGATCCGAAGCGGCAATCCCAGAGCGGACAATACCTCGGGAGGGACGCAGATGCTTTCCCTGCTCGGCTGGTGTGCGGGCTGCTGCCGGGGTGAAACCCCGCAACAAGATCCATGATTCAAATCCTAGATTTACTTTTTCAAAAAAAAATAATATTGCAATTTCAAGATGCAGTGGATCAACTGCTAACAAGTTAGACTTGACCACACCTGCATGGAAGCATAAATCCATGGACCTCAAAGCTAGCCAACCTGATCCATTTCCATTTGGAATGGGTTCAACCAAAACGCTAGATCCCATAAAACTATGCTTGGATCCATTCCAACGAGAAATTTTAGCATCCTACATTCGTAATTGATAAAAAAAAGCGTGACAATTAATGGATCTCGTAACAAAGAATATTCAATACATCATCCCTTATTATTGCAAAGGCCGGTAGGTTCACGGATTCATTAATTGTCACGATTTTTTTATGGATACATCAATGCATCTACGAGTCATCATTGAGTCTTCAGGCGAGAAGAACCCAAAATAGTGATCAAAATGTCCATGAATCTTTTCAGAAACATTGATGTCCATGGAAACTTAGCCGGTCAAAGTAGTGTTCTTTCCTCCACCTTTGAAGAAAGAGAGCTGGAGGATGAGTGCACATCGCTTTGTCATTTTAAATATATTTGTCTAGTATATATATGTGATTTGTAAAATTTATAGTAGGTCCGAACATCGTATCCATGAAAATTAAGGTCCTTCATCCAAAAGATTGTCAAGAAATTACTTTTGATATACGAGAGCTATTTAGGTTGTTTACTCTCAACAGGCAAAAGTTCAGGGATTGCGCCGGTTTGAAGTTCTAAAGTGTGGACATGACATATCTTTATTGTTCAAAGTCTGTAATAATGAGTAAATGTCATTTTTACTATGGTTCCATGAAAGAATTGGATATTATGAAACGGAGGGGGGGGGAAAATGTGGTCCAAGAAAGTGATAGAAAGTATGTTTAGGGAATTGGTTGGGGTTAGGTCCGAGGAAAAAAGTTATAGACACATTTCCATACTTTCTATCTGAAGTACTTCACTTAATTTTCTCTCCAATCTTAAACTTTGGCGGTATTTATCATGCGTTTCTTGGACTTAAGACTCTTGAAGAATTTTTTCCATGTTTCGGTTATATATAGAAAGATAGAAATAAAATGACTACAATTTTGGGTATTCATTTAATTTTGTTAGGTACAAGTGCTTTTCTTCTAACACTCAAGGCTCTTTATTATCAGGCCCAAGGGGATGTAAGAAGTTTATGAGATTATAAAGTGAGTGAACAATTGTTATGGTAGCTACAATAAATCATGATACAACCATTAGAAACTTCATAATATTACCTTCTTATTGTAGAAGTGATTCACATGAGCGAACCGTTCGTCTACTTAACTCCTCAGTGATCGTCTGCGAAAAACTCCTATTTCGTTTCCTCCATCTAAGTGAGTGCCCTGCTTTGATTCCAGAAATGTTTCCAATACAAACAATTCACTATTTCCTTCCAATGCAGTGAAGCAAAATAATACAAATTAACTTCTTTTTAATGCTGCCATGGTTATTCTTTAAATTAATTAGTATCTGCAGCACTTTGTGTCTCACATTCGGAGATGCTTCCATGACTCAAGTAAGTTTGCAGATTCGTCAATATTTAACTCTCAATTTATTATGGGAACTCAAGGAAAGGCAGTGAAGAGCACCGAGAAAAAAGGAAATGATCCTCACAGCTTTCTACCATCAAAATTCCCACTTCACCTTCGAAGAAAACGTTGTTCAGACTTTTTTGGGTCGGATCATTCGGGCTTGAAGGGCAAGCAAAGGCAGCAGATAGGATGCCGCTGTCAGAGACCGACTTCACACGTGTGACCAAGTCCTCCAACCCCCACGTTTCTGACACTTGTGCATGAATCTTACTGTACAAAGCCAAGCATGGCCCCTCTCCGTGTACCAGCCCATGCCCCTGGGAGGTATTCGGTGCAACTTATAAAGGTAGGTGGCCGTGGAACTAGCTAGTTGGCCTAGAATTCTCTCTCGCTCTCTGTTTTGGCTGTAGAGATTTGATCGAGGGAGAGAATGGGAAGGCAGCCATGTTGTGACAAGGTGGGGCTGAAGAAGGGGCCGTGGACAGCCGAGGAGGACAAGAAGTTGGTCGACTTCATCCTCACCAATGGCCAATGCTGTTGGAGAGCTGTCCCAAAGCTAGCAGGTACCCATTTCCCCCCCTCCTCTATTCCCTCGGCTTCCCGTTTTCCTTTTCTTGGGTTTCGAGAAAAAATAGCTGAGACATGAGGAGGAGACTCTGTTTCATTTTGGTTGGTTTTTTTCTTTTCTTTTTTGTTCCTTGTCCTTTTGAGGAATCTTTTTCTTTGGGTTTTGGACTATTTTTTTCGTCAAACAGATGCCTTCAAGTTGGTTTTGGGTTTCTCTGGTTATTTACTTTCTTGCATGTTTTGAACCCTTAGTGGACGTTGGTGTTCAGAAAGGTGAATAGGTGATGGAGTTATGAGTTCCTCCCCCTTTCCTCTCTGATACATGAGAGAGAGAGAGAGAGAGAGAGAGCATGCTGCTAACTGAGAAAATTAAATTTTAGGGAATGGCGAAAGTCTCCTTCGAAGATATGATGTCTCTTGTCTGAAAAATATATAGGTTGGTGGTAGGGAAAAAAAAGAAAAAGAGACAGCATTATTCTCCTGTGCTTTTGTCATGATTACTGCGAATGGAGCTTGATGTATCTGCGTATATTGGTGTAGGCATATTGAGGTGTGGAAAGAGTTGCAGGTTAAGATGGACGAACTACCTGAGGCCTGATCTGAAGAGGGGCTTGCTATCAGAGTCTGAGGAGAAGTTGGTCATTGAACTCCATTCTCGTCTTGGAAATAAGTAATCGCTCTCCCCTCTTCCTTTCCATTGTTCATAATTGTCTCTGTTAATTCAAATCAACTACTCTAGTTATCTTGGCCCTCCATGGTTTGGATTGAGAAAAGAGAAGGGAGTCAAGTTTGTTCTATCCACTACTAACTGTTAATTAAGAGCAAGCTTCTGGTTCTCTCTGCTCTTTGCAGATGGTCTAAGATTGCATCTCAGCTCCCTGGTAGAACTGACAATGAGATAAAGAATCACTGGAACACCCACATAAAGAAGAAGCTGAGGAAGATGGGAATTGACCCCATCACTCACAAGCCCATCTCTTCTACTGATGAACACCACCTCCAAGAAGGGCAACAGCAACAAGTAGGTGTTGTAGCTGGTGAAGATGGAAGAAGTGAGAACATAATCCTCCAATGCCCACAGAGACAAGAGGAAGAGAAGAGCGTGTCGGTGTCGAGTTCGTTTGATTTCGTAGAGACCGATATATTTCTTCAGAAATCCCCTGGTTTTTGTACTGATGAAGTGCCCATGATTCAACCACATGAGATTACAGTACCATGCGCTTCTACTGCCTCCTATTCCTCTACTTCCTTACCATCGTCATGCTTTTCGTCTAGTCCCTCATTGAAAGCTGAAGAGATCCAATTTCCTTGCATGGATTGGCCAGAGCCCATATACTTGTGTGAGATGGATGACTTCAGTCAATGGGACTTGATCTCTAATGATGGAGATGGGAAACTAGCTTTTGATCATCTAAACCAGCATCAAAGAACTGCCTGGAATCAAGAATCATCGAACTAGAAACTGCTCTGATTTCTTACTCCATGCTTTTGTAATTAGTTTACACAAAGGAAATAGAAGGGAAGAATAAACGCTTATTTTTCTTTGGAAGCTTCCTTGTACAATTTGAAAGCCAAAGAATATTTAAATAGAAAGGCTCTAGTTCTCTTTTTATTCCACCTTGTTCTGAATGGAATGCATGCAACGTTCAGAATAAGGAAAAAGAAACAGATAGTAAACACTTTCTATTTGTAAATTTATGTCCGCTTACACCTTGATCAACTTTGTTACATTCGAAGAGGGGCAATAGAAGTGAATGAAAAAATCAGTATATTGCAGAACCATATCCAAATTTAATGTTTGTCTACTTGTTTTGTTAGATCAACTGACAATAAGGTCCTTGAAGCTGAGAGTGGCACAAAGTAACAGGAATTATGCGTTCTGTTTGAGCTTTGCTAGGGTCGAATCAATCGATCAAATTACAAATTTAGTGGAAAAAAAAGGCTATTGGTGCTTCAATTGTTCCACAACCTATACTGAATCTAGGCTTTGAATTATATGCCATAGGCATCAGAGCTACCCTCACGAAGCCAAGACTGCTCACTTCTATGGCATCATGCCCAAGAGAAGTGACTCCAATAGTCCAATTAATGGATAAGTTGAGGGAATGTGACTGCAAAGAAATTTCTAGGAAACATTCATGGATATCTCTTTTCTTCTACCGTCATCAACATTCATGGAAACCACCCCATAGACCATAAAGTCTTAATTTGTAGCTTAAATATCGGCTGATCAAAATGTGCGATGACAATGAAATTAATCCAATTAGACGCAAGGGTCTAGCATTTTCCACAAGTAAATTCAACTCTTTTGATTCTTTCCAACCACAGCTATAGTTTTTAGATGTAAATTCCAGACACCCATTAGTCTTGCAAGCTTAGCCAAGTACTTCTACGTTCTCCTATAATCCCTTTGACAATGAAAACATTTCAGAGAAACAGATGGGAAGCTGCTAAAAACGTAATCGCGGAGTAGTTTCGCATGGTGCTCTTTTGATCTCTAGTATGTTTCACGTAAGTTACCATAAAGTCTTATAGTAATGGCTTAAAAAGAAAAACTGCACCTTTTCCGACCATTTCTTGCTCCCTGACTGCATGTTGTTTCTCACGCTCGTTTTCCTTTGTGATTGACTATGCCTTTAGGTGAAGGTCACCCAAATACGTCCAAATCCGGCTTATACGTTGGAATCTTACAACATCACTAGTGCTCTGGGAAAGGAATTGGTGGTCCTCGTATCAACCACTCCTATATTGACATGCTATATGTTGCTATTTTTTGTATCCACATTCTTTTTCATAGCTAATGAAGCCATGAAGGCCAGCTAGTGATGTCACAATGAGTGAGGACTTTCTCAAGGCATGGGTACAAACCCAATTCAGGTCTCAAGGTCTTAGCTAAAGCCCGAGTCCTGAATTGAGTCAAGATGAAGTATGAGTACATGTTTAGCTCCGTTGTCTATTATCTTTAAAGAATCCCACACATAAATCGAATATGCATCTTGGTTGTGTATCCTAAATCACGCATCACATTAATCATAGTAATCGTTTAGAAGGAATTACCGTAAGTCCATTTCAAAAAAAAATATCATACGTAAGGTATGTCTCTAACATGTCGATAAGACTTATTTTCAACCTGGTATGGTATGAAAGGAGTTGAAAGATTATTTATTTTCGAGTAAAATCAATTTAATATTTTAGTAATGCCGTTATAATTTGGCTCTTTGATGAATAATATGATTGCATTTGACCTTTATATTTCGTATTTTTTTCACTTAATTTGCATAGTTATAGCATGTAATTAACTTATACCATATTTTAGAGAGAGAGAAAGAGAGAGATTTTTGAATGCTGAATATTTTCAGACCATCACTTGTTTTCCAAAATCATTTAAACCTTCTCTTCAAATTCCGTTTTTTGTTTAAAACCTGTATTATACTGTAAATGGTAATAGACATAAGACATTGCATAATCTCTCTCTGCCTCATTTCATTTGGCATATTTGGCATATTTACTATGAGTTAATGCTTGTTAAGTATAATGCCTTCCTATCTAAGCAAAAATTACCATTTAAAACAATAATGTATATTAAATGTATTAAAGTCTTTTTTTATAACTTTATCACAGTGCCATCCACTTGAACTTTTATATGCAGGAATATGCAAATAATTCTCACCAATCAAGTTAGCATATGTAATTCCTTTTCGTTAAGCGTGTGTGGTAGTAACTGCCATATTATAAAGCTATTTCCTTCAAGAGGTGTCTGGACTTGCCCCCCCCCCCCCCCCCCCCCCCGCATCATTTTTTTAAAAAAAATAATGGCGACATTTTTCCTTCACCAAAAACTTTAAGATAAATCAAAAGCTTTAAAATCTATCAAGATTTTCGGAAGTTTGAGCGCAAGATTTATCAACCCAAACTAATATGCGGACTGCTTAATATTTAGAAATTCCGAAGCCAGCTATCTTCTTTGATAAACTCCAAAGGTTAATCAATCACTTTTCAAGTTGCACTTGCCACATCTAACTAAGAGTCATTTGGCCCAATCCAGCCTTACTAGCACTCATAGAAAAACACATAACTTGTTTGCGCCTACATTAATACACCTAGGTCAAGACTTTGGAGGCACATTGCTTTTATAATTTTTCTGATCATCCGCAAAAATATATTAGATTCTTTCAAAATTCTACAATTATAATTAAGCGTACTCGAACGAGAGTAACACCACCGAGATGGTAGTATGGTTGGAACGGGGCTATGATTCTACTGGAGTGGCCCATGTTCGAAACACGCGGGCATCGATTAAATGCAGAGACCGGATGCTCTCCGCCTGATTTGCCCGGTGTCATCTGGTCTGCCGGTATTTAGGTGGTGCTGGTGTGACGTACTCACACGTGAAAGGAGCTGTCATGTTGGTGGGGCTCCTCCACCGTATCGAACATTCTCCAGTAGAAAGGGAGTTCAGTAAAAATTGCTACGCCGGCTGGGGTTCTCTTCACCCCCTCTTTTTTTTTTTTGTTTACCAAAAAACAAAAAAACAACAACAACGAGAGTAGCACGTGCCCTCAAGGCATCATGTGGCTTTGCTAAGTTCAACGTTCAACCGAAGGGCTTGTGGTCTTTCGAAAGAGAACGGCACTTGCAGCGAAGTTGGGAGCAAAGGGATGCACAGAAACAATTGGAACGTTGCCATTGGCTTCTCTCTCCATTAATTTCCTAGATGTTTGACGCTAAGAGTACGCGGCAAACGCCTTTTTTTAACTTTGAAACGCGGTTGTACCAACAAAATCGTTTCATTGATTTGGCAGCAGCCATCATAAGAGTGTACTACAGCTAGCTGGATGTTCTCCAGAACCTTGCGTGTTGGAAATAGAATAGGATTCCAAGTGAAGTCTTTTGGTTTTTTCCTTTCTTTGCTTTTTTTTTCTTTTGTTTTCCTCTCCTTTTCAATGAAATAGGACGGGAGATGGACAGGCCGAAATCAAGGATCAAACCAAGATCGCTAGTATTAGACACCTCCAGATTGTTTGATTACCTATGAGTGTTTCTAAAACAAATAATTATGAAATATAATTTTATAAAAATATATTGAAATACAAAGAATGGTATAATTTTTATAGGACTTATTTTTTTCAAGTTTTAAAACTTGCCAATTTTAACGTATTCGAGTATGTCTTTAACCTAAGTTCTGGACCTATAGTCCTACATTCGATACTCGAATAGACATCACAATGACTGACACTTTAGGCCTACCTAACAAGCGGAGCACACCAAATTAGTAGGATAAGCTCTGATTGATGTCGGCAATCTTTGGCGCATATGTTTGAAATACTAGCTAGTTGGCACGTAACAATGGTCTCATATTAATTCAATCATTTTATAGTCGGATTTGGAAGTATACAAAACCCTACATAAGATGAATTAGGATAATTAACATTTCACATGTCATCAAATAGCATGAAAAGCTATTTAAGGAGAAATAACCTACACATATGACATCCTACATTGTGCCGCCTTTTTCATCATCATGATATCAAGAAAACTTCATCGATCAACAATTTAAAGTCATCGAGACGGACATACTACTAAACACCTGGTTCCCCGCATTGAGACTTTTGGTTCCATAAACTGGTCATCCAAACATATCATAATCTCCATATCAAGCTATCTAAGTGGCTAACAAGTGTAGCAACCACCACCAAAGCAGATGGTATATTTCTATTGGTCCGAAAACAATCTCCACCAAGGTCTAATGGTCCAAGACATTGGACCTGCACTAACGGAATAGTGCGATTAGGCCTCCCACAATGGGACACATGGGGGCACAAGCAAGCAAAAGCCAAGAACAAAAGCATGAAAAAAGATTACTTCCTTTATATTTTAATTTCTGCGACAACTAAAGGACCACATCTTGTCTAGCTAACAACTCACTTAGACAAAGGGGCTCCCAATGAAAAGGGTGTATGAAGCTCTACAATAATTGCTTGCAAACATATAGAGGAATTTAGAAGTCAAAAGTGCTTCAATGGATGAATGAAGAGAAGTGGAATACTAAGTGGGCCGAGAAGAAGATAATGGAATGGTGTTGCTAATGTAATTCTATACTCTTAAGTTGATAGTATTAATATTTGTTATACGGAGGCAGTGGCTTGCATACCATAGATAAACAAGAGTCATGCGATGTGATTGGTCACCAATCATAGTGCTCTACACTAATGGACACACATTCTCTAAAAGGATATCTCAACCGACGACTAGGTTACTTCTTTTGCTGTGCATCACTCTAAAAAAAAAAAATTGGAAGAGCCTTGTGGCTGTTCTTTTCACTCTCTGCCAATTTCTTCTGTTGGATTGCTCTGAATGTACTTATGCTCGTCTAATGTAACTCGCCGTTGTATTAAAAAAAAAAAAAACCCTTGAACAGAGTCACTTAAGTGAAATAAAGGCAGTAGAATTCCGGACCAGCTACTTTTCGAGTGTGAATTGAATCGTCCTAATCGATCTGTCGGTGATATTGACCAATTGCCAATGCTCCATGGACAAGCTACATGGGAACACTTCCTCCAATGGAGAGAACCTAGTTTTCATCTGAGTCTATGATGCGCTAAGAATTCTCCTGTTACTCGGTTCACTTTTGAGCTAATGGGACGCGGGTTTTCCTTGGGAAAGTGCGCCGTGGACATGCCCAGCTGGAGCACATTCTAACTGGGAATCATCAAAAGGATTGGAATGACGTTGCGATTCAAACAAAAGTCACATAGGAAGGGCATCATGGAAGAAAATATACAGTGGAACTTTCTTTTTGACATATCCAGTGGAACTTTCTCTTTTTTTAAAAGAAGAAAAAAATCATAAGTCAAATACTAAGATCTAGTGATTTCTTGAATGTCCCTTCGGCCACCACCTTCCAGTGAAAGCCCTGTGCCCTTTATTTAAGGAAATGTCACTCCTTTTTATGCTAATACCTTATCCTCTGCAGGCCACGGCCACCGTCGGCTCCTACGTCGTTTTTGTTTGGCGACAAGCTGGGACAGCGTGAAAGAATGAACTTTTTGAATGGAGCCCACTTTTCAGATACATTGTTCCTGATTTAAGTGCTCCAATCCCTTTAACAATAAGACACCATTAATGCCGTATCTACAAGTCTTTAAGAGCATTGATGATGTTATACTGCTCGTAATTTGTCTGAAACAATGCAAAAACGCCGCACCGACAAGCTAGACCACTTTATTGCATCATAGTGACGCAATTACTGCGTCTCCTTGATGTCTTGTTCGGTTTCCAGTTTGTCCTGTTAATATCAGGGGACTAAACTTAAGCTTGGAAATCTGGTTCGCCCATGGTGTTGGTTCTCCCAAGCATTTAGATGCATCAGATATTCTGATGAAGGATCTATAAATTCAAACTTCATAGGCCATTAGCTTCTGGTAACTCAAATTAAGTGCCAAGGTCGAGATGCTATTAATCTGTTATATGGAAAATTGAGAGGTCTATATATAGATGCCCTGCTATGATATTCTTCCTCCTCTGTTGAAATGAAAATTTAGAGACATGGCTCGGCCCACATTAAAATGTTACATTACCAATTTTCAAACCTCATCATTCATAATGGTAAGTGCAGCTGAGCAACAATCAGAAAGGCATGTATGGCAGAATTTCTAGATAATCTATGTTTAGGGCTTTATGGGTTAAAGCATGTCTAGTGGACTGGGCCTTCAGGGAATGATCCAGGATTGAATCCTAAAGTAGAAGAATGCCAATGGTCCTATATGTGATTTGGGTTGGATGTTCATGCAATATGGGCCTGGTAGAGATGAAGACTATGGGTTGGCTCCAGGAGTAGCCAGGTGAGGTCGAGATTGGTGTGGGTATCATGTGATTCCGGTGCAATTCTTACAAGATCCGAAATGGATCGAAGAGATATAAACCGTTTTTTTTTTTTTATAAGGCGTCTCACCTCACCCTAGCGTAAATACAACCTGGAGAGTCCAACTACAAAATGTCCTGAAGCCAAATTCCTCTGTAATTAGTGAATGGAGTAACTGGCTACCATCCAATCTGCAGCACTATTCTTAAAAATGAACGAGGTGGTAGGATTCCAAGCTTTACTTGAGGATGCAGAAGATGTTTTAAGTTACAATTGCACAACCGCTCGATAAGAATGTGGTCTCATTGATTGCATTCTATCTACATCTTATGATGCTGGTTTGTAAGAGCTGCAAAATAAACTGCCTCATTGGATGTGATCCAAATCCTTGTTGAACTGCTACTTGGATTTGCGCTGGAGTCGGATTTCGTTGCTAATATGGCTGGAATGGAGAGTCGCCGGTGCCTCTTTTCTTCTCTCTCGAGACCCCTTGACACCTGTAAAGCTGGAGGTTCCACTTTCTCTCTTTCTGATTTTGTTGGTTGTACTCATATACGTATATAGCGTGAGGAGTCAGTGTACCCCCCAAAAAAAAGAGAGAAAAAGAAGGAGGAGGACGAGGAGGAGGAGCGCATGGCAGGCATGGAGAGTTGCCATTTGTCGGTGCCACTTCTCTTCTCTCTCTCTCTCTCTCTCTCTCTCTCTCTCACACACACACACACACACACACACACTCACTCTCTCTCTCTCTCTCTCTCTCTCTCTCTCTCTCCTCTTCGATAATGCGCCTTCTTAACTCGGCGGGGCAGATCTAATCATCTAATCCCAGCGTAATAGAGCCTCTAAAGCAGTTAAATAAATAATAATAAAAAAAAACTGTTAACAATCTCCAGAGCTGGACAGCAACGTGTTGTCTCATCCTCCGGAGCCATCTTTTCTTTTCAGAAAAGCTAGAGCTCAAAAAATAACTATTTTTAAAAGAGCATGAGAGCCCACTGGAGTTCAGAAATAACTCTTTTTTTTTATAGAAAAATAAGTGTGATCGGTGTTACGAAGATACTCAAAATGAAATTTTCTGTAAAAAATCGTTGTCAACCAGCAACCATCTTCATTAAGCATCTAACAAGCCACAAAATTAAACATTCAAGCAGTAGATTTGCAAAGCAAGGTTTCATTTCCCAGCGGAAAAGGTGGTGTCTCAGCCATCCCATCCTGTTTCTGTGAGAAAGGAAACCTAGTCATAACTCACAAGATCTAGCTTATAAGTAATCAATAATGTGCTTACATGTATCTTAAAATCAAGACATTTTGCCATTCTAAGAAATGATTATTCATTATTTCTGAATTTTGTAGTAAAAAATTCAGTTGGGGGAGGGAGGAGACAAAAATGCAAAGACCAATCACTTCCAATAATTTTTCAAGTTCATGATTTCCTCCTTTCTATTATCATATAACTTTGCATTTCAGATCTTTCTCACTCGAAGAACCAAACACCTCCTAATAAAATTATGAATATCAAAATTCTAATCGTTTTCAACAGGAAAAAAATTGAAAAATCATGATTTTGAAATTTAAAACCTCCAAATGCAGCCTAAGTACTGCCCTTTTTATAGCCCATACTTTTGGACAAGACAGGCCACCTATTGTGAGGACTCATGCGGGCGTGTGTTTAGTCCCATATTGGTTATTTGCTGGATAGATCTTGGGTACTTATACAAGATCAAGGAATCCAAATAATACCTTCCGGCTAGCTATTTTGGGCAAGGTCCTAGGTTGTTACAAATAGTATCAGAGCGGACCTGGCCCATAACTTATGCAGACTAAGGGATACTGCAGCACGGATCCATTGGGGTTAACTATGGACCGATAGTGGTGTTTGTGATTAGATTTGAATGGATTTGAATCCTTCGCCTGACGAGGACGTCGAGGCTTGAACAGGGGAAGTATGTGAGGATCCATGCGGGTGTGTGTTTAGTCCCACATCGGTTATTTGCTGGGTAGATCTTGGGTACTTATACAGAATTAAGGAACCCAAATAATATCTTCCGGTTAGCCATTTTGGGCAAGGTCCTGGATCATTACAAATGGTATCAGAGTGAACCCGACTCATAACCTATGTGGACTAGGGGACACTGCAGCACGAATCCATTGGGGCTGACCATGGGCTGATCGTGGTGCTTGTGATTAGATTTGAATAGATTTAAACCCTTAGCCTAACGAGACATCAGGGCTTGAACGGTGGGAGTATGTGAGGACCCATGCGGGCGTGTATTTAGTCCCACATCGGTTATTTGTTGGGTGGATCTTAGGTACTTATACAAGATCAGGAAACCCAAATAATACCTTCCGGCTAACCATTTTGGGCAAGGTCCTGAGTCGTTACACCTATGCACTAGCTTCGTAATGACTACCAACCACTTATTGTTTTTGTGATTCATGCAAGAGCTTTAGTCCTTCAGAGTTCCCATTTAATCCATATGGATAAAAATCCAAATGAAATGTACCAGTGTTACCTACACGGCCAATTGAAACAATAATAGTCGGAAGCAGTTTTTTCATGCAGAATGAAGCCGTTGACAGCTTGCTTCCATTAATTCTATCACCAACAGCATCAATGGATACCAGACAAAAAAAAAAGAACAGATAAATAATATCATTTCTGCAAGATGTCTACAAGGGAAAGATAAAAAAGAAATAAAGAAAAGAAAAATCATCGCTCAGAAGTTCTATTGTCAGCAGATAAACTTCTCCCACATCATGTCATATAAAAGCCTACAAAATCAATATACTATAACAACATCCCTGCACTGATAAATAGTAAAACCTCAAATAAATTGAAAAGTTAGAAAAAAATGATGTAGAATGAGTACAGAAAATACAGAACAACCTCACATCTCTGATCTGGTACCTGGAGATTGTGCACTTTGTGTGTTGTTAATTGGTTGGCCCGAGCACCATAACTGCTCTCTTAGACTAGGAGAAGTAAATGTCAGCTGATGCAATCAAATTGGCACCATCAAACCCAATAACACTTTCAGGTGATTTCTTGTTGCAGGAATAAGGCATGGAGTTGGTGAGCCTGCATGGAAAGAGGATGATTTGATTACAAGCAATCAGAAAATACTTAGAAAAGAGAATCAAGATAACAATGAAACCTCCTACTCAAAGATATCAGGTTCAAAACCAATTGCCATCATTTTATCAGGCTATTTCCTCCTAAACATTCGATACATTTTGGCAATCATGACTTATGACGACAACTGTCATCTAAAAGATTATGAATAAGAATCTCTAAAGATTTGAACCAATAAGATAAACAATGTTGAACCAACAGCGACCACAGGTTTGTCTCAAGAAGCAAATTATAAACACAAACTTTTGAGGTGAGCTTAAAAAGGAATTTTGAAAAAACTATTATTTATTACCTTTCCTTTCGCTTTTGCAGGAACTGGGCTAGAGATGCCTTGCGAGCCTGAAGTACCACTGTCATAACACATTATAACTACATTAACTTGATTGCATTAAATATGGACAGATGGTTATGAAGAAACACAATTTTTTATAACAGAACTCAAGCTTCGACAAAATTCACCTTAATATTTTACATCAAATTACTATGACATATGGAAACTAGTTGAGTAAAAGGTCCTCAATGCAACAAGTACCTCCAGGCGTGAGAGGTACACAAGTAGCAATCTCCCGGGTAGAGTTAGTATGTTTCAGAGGCTCCATCAAAGGTCCAACACTCTTTGCCCCTCACATATCATTGGTGTTGCTAGAAACACTGCCAGATTGAGCCCCATTAGCTGAAATAAGGGCAACTGAACTTAAAAAAACCTAAGCAGTTTGATGTCGCCTGGTTCTGGCTCTAGCCCTGTGCCACTTTTGTACATGAAGCATCAACTTCTGGCACTTTAGTTGGGTCCAGTATATGTGCCCTAACTCTTGTATTCACAGAATTTGAAGTCATGTTAGACATATTGCTCACCAAAAGCATAATCTCTTGAGCCTAAAGGGAAAAAAATTCACCTCATTATCAAATTGTTTGACAGCAAGTGTATCTTGTTTTATTTAGTCCATCAAAATTCCATACTAGAAATGGATTCTACCTTCTCCAATGAGACATCATCATACATATTTACCGAACCTCTGTAAACTATGGTCGGCTGTACAGTAGATGCAGAGGGCTTTGAAGTGTTCCTGTAAATGAAAGGAATGAAGAGGCTAAAAATCTAAATGGCTTGGAGAAAAATTAAGACATCTAAAATTAGAAGTAGTTCTCTTACCATGGAGGGAAGGCACCAACCGTAAAATCCGGCATTCACTGCAATCCCTCCTTCAAAAGCTTGTTGTCTCAAAGAAGCACCAATAGAATTAGGAAAATTTGGACAGCCATGGACATTAAAGAAAATGTTGTTCGTACCATGGGGAATGGAATTATTTGAAGCCACCGAGAACCTTCTAGCCTTGTTCAACTGGTGCAGAGAGGCACCAAAAGAATCAGTGACACGGGAAAGATTGGAATGCACTAAAAATTGGACACCTTGTTGATCTAAATTGAAGAATTCCTACAAGAGAAAGTCATAAATAGGTTAGTCTGAGATCTAGTTGAAGAAGATTATGAGATTCCTTCACTTTAACCCGCTCCCTCAGTTAAGCAGACCTGAGATGAGAACAGATGGGATGATTTGTAATGGGTCTCGAAATTGTCCATGGTTGATATAGGCTGAAATCCTGACGGAGAGAGCTGACTGTATATGAGTTTGTCTGGCCTCTCTTCTTCTGCAGCCTTTAGGGAAATGAATTGCGGCAAACCAGAGATTTTGTTGGAGCAAGGACAGTGCACTGTTGAACTTCTGAAGATCACTGCAAATTAAAAGGATTAAGCATGTAAGGTAAAAGTGTGAAATGGCATGAAAGATTTCATCGCCAATTTCATGTTTACTTTACCCTTGGAAACAAAAGAGAAAGGATATACATGTATAACGACGAAATTTTTAATCATTTTAACATTCCCCACCTTATTCTGAGGATCTAGAATTTCTGGACATGATCAAAAAGACAAATAAATACCGGTCGATATCTTTTTATAGTGGAAGAAACATGATAAGGTCGCACTAATGAAGGCATACTTAATTGTTAAACTATAAGCAGTTTCTTGAAGGTCAGTTTAACCACTAACACTAAAACGAATCAGTTAGAGCAGAAAATACCAATTTCTACACCATCCACAAAATTACAACATATAAAAAAGAATAATGTACAGTTTTAAAATTATTGCGCAATTCAATAGGAATTTTCAAGTACATGCAAATTTGCATTTTTTTCACCAAAAAAGAACACTTGAGTTTTTTTTCATAAGAATTGACATTTCCTCTTATCAAAGTTATGATTCTCCCATCTTCGCACGCTCTGATTTCTCACCCATTTAAATACTGACCTACAAAAGTTTAGAAATGAAAGGATTCGAAAGGCAAGTTTTATTACCAAGATTAGCACCAAAGAAAGGATTCAATTACACGCACACCAAAGAAAGGAATTTTTTTCGTCAGTCACATAATTAAAGCGAAGTATAGAAGTGCATATTTGCAGAAATTAGGCAAGATGAATGTAATTAAAGCAACAGAAATAAATTAAATGAAGTACTATTAATGTAATAAGCACACAAAATACTGATAACAATATCCGAACTATATGAACAATATCCAAACTTATCAACATAAATGAAAATTAAAATAAAACGGCAATCATGCATGTCCCAACCCAACAAAATTGTTTCAAAAGAACATTTTTCACTTACAAGGAAAACCCCAAAAAAAAACCTGGCGATCTGGTAACACCGAACACTCGTTATTGTTCGGAGAAAAAAAAAAATCAGATTTTAAGAAAGAAATCAAACAAAGAGTACAAGGCTAGAGATGAACCTGAATCGTGCTCTCGTACTCGGCCAAAGCCACCGAGTCCTTCCCATTTATCTCCAAAAAGTCCCTCTCCCTCGGTCGGCAAACAAGAGCTCAGAGCACAGAAGAAACAAGAACGAAAAAAAAGGAGCCCACGAACGAAACCGGTAGTTGTAATAACCGCGCGACATCCACGAACGCGCGATCTCAGCCGTCCGATTGGTGGGCCCACTGCCACTGTGATTTCGTACGGGTGATTTCGGTCACCGTCCTCGTGCGCGCCGTGAGGGTGTTCCTCCTGGCTTGCCGGGATAACGGCCCGTATGACGGTCTCCAAATGCCGAAATATATCGGGCCCAACCCTAGTACCGAATTATTATTTACCGTTTTACATCATGGCAATCCCTGTACCACACCAAATTTTTTTTTTTTTTTGCTAAAAATGGTATTTCATATATTACCTGAATGAATACATCTGGTAGAATCAGCAAAAACTAAGTCACACAATATCATAGCAAATTCGTCCTTCCTTGCCCACAGGATGTCTTCTAAATGACATGTTATATATGCTGTCATCTAATCCGCTGCTCCGTTGGCATCTCGATACACATATTTAGTCTAAAAGACCACTTCATTACTTACCATATCCCAAATATCTTGAAGTAAGGGGCGTACCCCTTCCTCTTCGCTCGGACACCAACTTCTCTTTGGTGTCAGAATTGGACCCGCCACTCTCATTATAGATTTTTATTACCATCTATTTTAACAAACACTGCCAGTTTTGAGGTTATGAACTTTTTCTTATTTCCTTTCTTGATGCGTAAGGGGTGATTTTGGGACGAGAGGAATTATGTTCTCGTAACTTTTTGGCGTCTCACACATGATAAGTGGGAATGTAGCTAATAAAATCAAAAAAATAGAGTTGGCAAAAAGGAGGAGCAAATACGTGATTCTTCTAGAAAAAACCTTTGGAGTAATGAAACTGCGTAGAAGGCAATCCAAGTCCGCAGCATTATTCACTTTCCGGTAGACATGAATAATCTGAAACGAGTCACACTTTTCAAGAATCTGCACATATCGTGGAACAGCGTCATCTCGTCAGCAACACTGTGCCGACCTCGAATCCACCCGATCGCTAGAGCTTAGTCCCCCTCGAAAAGGATGCGGTCTACATCCAGAACAAGCCTCGCATAGGTGATGCCTTTCAATGCGACTCTAAACTCGGTATTGATGATAGAAGTGTCAAAGATCTGCTAGCTTTCGGTCGCCACCAATCTGGCGTCATGGTTTCTGATAACAAATTTCACACCTTTCCTTCCGGACCATGCTTCGGCTAGTTATATAGGTTTTTCTTGCATACATCACTTTATATGTATAGTTATAAGCATATGATGAACTTGTAGAAAAATAAAATAGATCCTAATAATTTTTTTTTTCTTTTGGGAAGTAGAAGATGTTATTATATTATAAAAATATACAAGACGCGCCAATTGCCATCGAGAACTAGAACGAACTGAGCGTTGATGGCTGGGCACACCTACATGGACACCACATAAAAGAACGCATTCCATAAATCAAGATCCTTGTGACAGTTTGTAAAGGATCAAAAACCAGTAGCACCGGACGTTGGACAGTACGAGAATATGATATCTTGCGAGAGGCACGTCTCAAAGAAGAGCCATCGAGGCCTGCATGGGAGAGAGGTGGATGGGTGAGAGTAGGCAAATAAGCTTTCGTTTGTGTCAACCCATTTGGCCCACCCATCTCAAAAAGTTTTTCCTGGCCGCAAAGATCTCAAAGAAACTAATGGATGATTCAACTTGGGCCAGCTCAACTCTTAGACGACTGAGACAGCCGCCTAAGACCCCAGCCCCCAAATACATTTATTATAGTGAGTTCCAAGATGAGTGCCCAAATGCACCGAGGCCCTCCATGCATTAAGGGCCTCAAATACTACGTATCTTTATAACATAAATATATTGAGGCTTCGAATGCATTTGTTTATATTGGAACGTATTTCTTACCTAAATTTTTTTTTATTTTTTTATTTATTTATGCATTGAGGCCCCAAGATGTATTGAGTTGCTCTTGGTGAGAAAAAAAAATATTTTTTTTTCCTGTATGGGAAAGATATATATATATATATTTGGCACACCAGCTCCTCGTACCAAAGGTAAATTGGTACAGCCAAAAAAATTAAAAATTAATGGCTAAGCGAATACAAAACATCTGCCTAAATCCTTCAAAAAAAAAAAAAAAAATCTCCGAGTGCCAAGCCGCTTCTTTTTCCTCGAAAATTGGCTCCTAAGAACAAACTTGTGAGGCCCACACCTCCGCCACCACAATGCTCACTGATGCCACTTTATATCCTAATCTAGGACCATCCATTTGCAACTAAAGTAGAAGCTTAAGATATGGATCCGTGAAAGGAGAAATCCATCCCACCATTCAACTTCGACTCTCAGCTTAGCTTCCGTGGCCCCATAATTGCCTTGCCCTCTGCGCATCTCCTCATCCATGTATTATTTTTATAAAAATAAATTTTGCAGAACTAAACCATTTATTAAGTTTATTGCAGGCAGTATCGATCAAATGGTCCGTTAGTTATTCGCTTTCCAGCAATAAATCATTGTGTTCATACATCAACCACCTTAGTTTGAGGCTTATATGGAGATAGGAGATCTGACACAGCCGAGATGGAATGCGAAGAAAAGTTGGAAATGGTTGAGATAATTTAAGAAACTCATCAATGTATTTTGAAACTAAGATATTAAATTTTTAGCCAACGCATGAGAAGGATAATTATTTAAAAAATATTATTTTTTAAAATAAAAAATAAGAAATAGAAAATCTTATATATGATATATCGACATTACAAGGTTTAGATACTTTATTTATCATATTGGTGAATCTCTGATAATAGTACCAGACTTTATTTTGCTTAGGATGAAATCCTTCCCTGATCTATAGTATTCTTAAGAGCAATTGAAATTATCTAATACGCTCTATTAGAATACATGAAAATCTTCCCTATCTTTCATAATCTGATGCATAATCAGATGAATGATATTTAAGTAATATTAGTTCATGTATTTACTAGAAAGAACAATTAAAGACTCCATCATCCTTTTTCTCCAAATGGAGAAAAGTATTAGTATAAATTATTGGATAACTAAATATTTTGTTTGAGGTTGTTACTATAAATTCAAGCGCCACTGATTAATCATTGCAACTAAGAAAGATTACAAAAGAAAAAAAAGAAGAGAGAAACAGCCAAATATTGATTGGAGAACAAACTTTGGTTGGAGACTTAAAATGAAATTTACAGATTAATTGAATGTTGATTGGAGACTTGATATAGCCATCGGCTTCTACTATTGGCTTCTTCTGATGGATTTTCAAGTGCCTCGTATTAACTAGTCAGAAAATTTGATAGGCTGAAATCTAATATGATTTTTTTTTATTGAGTAATATGGTATGGATGCTTAGCTTTATTATTTTAATGAAAAATTTACAATGTTTATACTTCCTATTTAAACAAATTATTATGGCTAATAATGGTAAAAAATAAAAAATAATATCCTTTTAGTGCGATATATGACTAAATAACCTGTAAAGGTTTTGGGTTATGATTATTGCATTGTCATAAGAATGCTATTGAAAATATAATTTGATATGCGCCTTTGCTCAAGCTTCTAGATATCAATTTTTTGGGGGATAAAAATGATAGTAAATTAATTAAGAAAATATTAAATAAAATAATAGTGATGATAGAAATCACTATTTGTTTGCTTCATTTTTTATAAATAAGGAGTTTTCAGAGGAGGGGGCCATTGGTTAGAGTTGCCACTTGCGCAAAAGGCTTAGCTATAGAGAATTAAGATGCATAAACATACTTTTATCCTATTAGATGAAGAATATGGATGAGTTGGTAGGTCTTGCTTAAGCTCATCAGGTAATAAGATTAAAAGGGCTTCTAGAAGGATGCATTATAGGGATGAGAATATGTGGCTAGAATTTACTCATTTGAAATGAGTGATGGAGACAAGGCCAACGCTGGTCAGCTTGGCCCAAGTAGTGAGTCTAAATGGTTGGCTAGGGATATGAGTTTAGCGCATATAGGAAAATAGAAACATGTGTACAGAAATTGGCCTTTGCATGAGCTAGCGGGCTATATAACTATTCAATAGTTTTAGCCTTTTAAAGTAGGGATTAATTTGGAAATATGAGGTGCAAAAAATGAAGTAGGCATAGGGTGTTCAATGGTTGAGATAATTTGTGTAGCCTAATTGGTATGAGTTGCACAATGCTAGGTCCAATTGCGTTGCCTATACACCATTTGAGCTCCGCTTATCGGGATCAGTTTGGTTACAAATTGGGTTTAGATTCGGATTAAGGCGGAGGAAACTATTGACCCGAGAAGCAGAAGGACCATTGGAGGTTAGGCGTACCCGAATCCATTTAAATTTGGCATAACAACGGATTCGAATAACAACAGATGGGGTGTTTGCAAAATTTGGCATACCCATATCCAAATCCATTTAAATTTATACTATTTGCATCTATTCTAAATTTGATTAGAAATTTGTTAAAAAATTTCAAACCCATTCTAAAAATAAATAAATAAATCATTAAAAAAAAAGTAGATGTTAGATGTCGGATATCTGAAAAAATTCGGCCGGCTGCCATCGCTTAGAAGTTAGAGCTCTCAGTATCGTTGCAACCTAGGAGGCCCTCGTACCGTAAAACAACGTTAAAACAATGTTAAACCAGATGATTAAGGTCCTGTTTGGGGGAGGTTTTGGAGGGCCAGAAAGCACTTTCTGGCCCTCCAAAAGTACTTTTAGATGAAAAACTGTGTTTGGTAAATTTTTCAAAAAGCTCCAATTTGGAGCTTTTGGGAGGAAGCTGTTTCAGCTTTTTCGGAAAGCTGTATTTTTGACAAAAATGCCCATATTAAAATAACATAATTACATAGTTTGTCCCTTTATAAACCTAAAAATCTGCTGGAGCCAAGAACCCTAGCCGTCAGACTCCCTTCCGTAAGAAAAAGTATTTTTCTTTTCAATTTTTGTATGCATATCTTGAACCACATTTTAGAAGAAAAAAATTTTAATCCTTTTTCATACCTTCCAAAATCAATCTATTGTTTTTTTTTTATCATCAACCTCGCGGCCCACGCTGAGGTCCTCCTCGAGCGTGGACCACGAAGAAGAGCCCCTAGACCGCGAGAAATTATTTTATGGAAAATTATGAAAAATTATTATGGAAAATTATTTTATACTAATAATTATAATATTTTATACCTTTATTTTTGTATTATACTAGAAATATAATATCATATTATATTATATCATAATACATTAATATGTTATGTTAAATAATTTAATATTATGTTATATTATGAAAAATTAATTTATACTAATAATTATAATATTTTATACCTTTATTTTTGTATTATACTATAAATATAATATCATATTATATTATATTATAATACATTAATATGTTATGTTAAATAATTTAATATTATGTTATATTATGGAAAATTAATTTATACTAATAATTATAATATTTTATACCTTTATTATTGTATTATACTATAAATATAATATATGTTACATTATATCATAATACCTTAATATGTTATATTAAATAATTTAATATTATGTTATATTACTAAATATTAATTTACTCTAATAATTATATTACTAGTATGCTATATTAACATAATATTATTTTATATTACAATAATATTATACTATATCGTATATTTATGTATTAATTTATGTTATGTTTTATTATGTTCTGTTGTATAATACTATGCAATGTTCTTTATGGTAATTTTGTCATATAAAGTACTTTCTCAGTTTGTTTACCAAACACAAAACAGAGTACCACAGCACTTTACGAATATAGTTACCAAACAGCAAACAACTTTTTATAACAACTCTACTTCAGACAGCTCTACTTCCAACAGCTCTACTTCTAACAGCTCCTCCAAACAGGGCCTAAATCACAATAGAGGCGGTAACATTCTGTAGAATCTTGAATCAGTCGTTACACGTGAGAGGAAACTTCACTGTCCGGGCGGATGGCCATCGTCCATCCTGAATCAGTCACGTGCCTCCAACGTGTCCAAACCCTAAAAATGTCCGTTTTCAATTTCTACCATATTTACATCTAATATCCTTCTTCGCACGTGCAAATCTTTACTTCACAGTCAAGCGAGTTCCCCAGTCCAACCCAATTCTTGATCTCTCCTGAACCTCCTCCCCTTTCCGTTGGTGCCCTCCTCCCTACATTCTCTCTCGCTGTCTTCGGGCCACCGCCGCGCTGGTCTTGTCCAAAATGGCCGCCCATCTCTAAGTCCATCCACCACGCACTCTCCCTGCAAATCCGAAAAGGGAATCCAAAACCCTCTTTGGAGCGGCCGAGAGGGAGAGGGAAAGGGGGAAGGCGAAGCAGGGCGAGAGAGAGAGAGAGAGAGAGAGAGGAGGATGGTGTTCAAGGGCCGGTTCTTCTCCTCGAAGAAGTCGGATTCCTCTAGTCCCGACGGATCTAATAGCCCGAAGACGCCGACCTTCGCGTCCCCCACCAGATCCGAGAAGAAGAAGGTCAAATCGGACCCTGCCGTCGGCCGCCACACCCTCATCAAGGACGCCGTCAAGCAGCACCAGCACAAGAAGAAGGAGGACAAGAAGGACAAGGAGCGGGACTCCAAGGGCAAGCAGACCGCCGCCGCCTCCTCCTTCAAGGCCTCCCCTCCGGCTGCCGACCTCTCCGCCCCGGCCAAGATCCGGAGCGGGTCGGCGGCCAAGGACGGTGGGGCGGCGGCGGCGTCAGCGCTCTCCCCGATCCTCGCCTCCTCGCTCGGGCTGAACCGGATCAAGACGAGATCCGGCCCGCTGCCGCAGGAGGGCTTCCGCGGGGAGCACAGGATCTCGGGCCTTGGCAGTAGCAACCTTTCCAGGGGCCCCGTGGAGGGGAGCTGCTCCACTTCGTCGTCGGCCGGGAAGGGGGGCAGCGGCAGCGCGAAGAAGGACGCGAGGGGGCTCGAGAATGTTCCCGAGTCGTGCGCCAGTTCTTGGGCTGACCATGGAGGGAGCCGAGCCAAGGGGCGCTCAGCGGCGAGTTCGGATGCTCGGCTTGGGAGCCAGATTTGCAATGGCGAGCATTCCGATGTTCAAATTGGTAAAATTACTGGTTTGATGCTATTTTCATGTTCAGGAGATTGTTCTCCATTCTGGTTAATTTGCTTAATCGCAAAACTAAAATGAAATATAGGCATTCGACTGAAATCCAAGAGATGCATGGTGTGGAATGCAATCCATTATAAAGAGTCGTTCCAACATTCACTCGGAATGATGTCATTATCTGAAATACCTATTTCATTATTTATGATATGGTACTAATTCCAGCAGGGGAAAGGGGTCTAAATAAGAAACAATTATTATTACATTCATTTCTGGTTTGGCTTTGTAATTCTGACATTCAATAAGATGACATCGCTTTCGGGACCTTCTTAAAGTATGCATATCCTAGGTACAGTAGTTGAATGGCAAGCTAAATGCAAAATATAATTCGTGCAGATTTAAAATGGTAGGTCCTGGTAGTACCACTCTTTAGTGGGATTTAAGTAGAGATATTGAAACAATTTAATTCGCAATTTTCCTTGCAATGTTAGGAAGGGGAAGATTAGGTTCATTGTTCATTGAGAAGGCATCTCTAGTTATTCCCATATCAGCCATGATGGGACCCTTGTGTCCAAGTCTATGTATATTCCTGTTTTATGTCTATCGGTGAATAAGATACACATCAAACACTTTAGGTACTTGCCAAATTATTTAATTGCAAAGTTTAGGGGCTGGTCTATGGTTGAACTCTTCTGGTAACATGTCCCATCCGCTATAACGTCATTAGAAGCAGGTTTCTCTTGCTTCTGAGCTTGTCGAATGATGGAAGCATGAATACCTTGCTAATATGTTATTTCATCATTCTCGGCATTAGTACCTTCTTAAATAATCGGATACAACAAATAGACAATCTCATGTATCATGATCTAGGCTGTTTAAGTTCAAAGTAATTGTCACAAAAGTGCTTACACCTTTTACTTTCACATCGAAAAAGTTGCAACCACCGAAACATTTGAAATCAAGAATGGCACCATGAACTAATCAATCACTAATAAGTTAATACTTAAGAGCAAAGAACATTTTTTAAAATTTTATATATCAAGATGAACCATTGTAATATTTTCTTTTAATATTTCTATACTACTACTATTTGATTTATATATGTATATGTATGCATATAATTTTGTTTTTTAGGGTTTTTGCCTATCTGTCCTTGTATCTTTTTTCTCCTCTGGCTAAGTTGGATAGGCATCCAATCCAACTTTGGCATCTATGTCCACGTAACTCTCCCCTTCCAAAATAAAAATCCCTCTTTTCTTGTATTATTTTATGATGACCTATGTCATTAGTATCTTTTGGTGATCTTATCATTGGGTCTTTGCACAAACTTTGAATTGCTCTTTAATGGCTACTTTGATGTGGTGATGTTTCTTAATTCTTTAGACCTTGCATAAGCACATCTTCCACTTGAAAGTTAAGCCTTATATGGCTTCTTAAAGTGTTGTGGTTGCACCAGAATTCTATCATGCCCTCGCACATGCTTTCAAAACATCTTTTGAACATTTATCCTTCCTACACTTTCTAGTTGGCTACCTATCAAATCTATATACATGAGACCAAGGTACGCTGTCTTGGTACTGGGCCTCGTACCGATGCCATTCTGTTACTGTATCGGTATGCCTGATACGGGGGCCGGTTCGGTGCACCAAGTGTCGATACGCTCCTCATACCGACTATCGGTATCGAATTGGTACGGTGTAGTACGCTCCATACCACCCGTTTTGGTACAGTATGATGTACCTTGCACGAGACATATTTGTCATAGTACAATCCCCATTGATAAAGTTTTTTTTTTCCCCATTTATGATATCTAATGTAGAATTTTAAATATGCTTAAGTTTCTTGACTGTGTAGGGATTCATGCTCCCTGTTACTTTAATGCCTAATTCAATTTCTTTTCTTTGTTAGGCTTCTAAGGCTAAACATCTTGTGAAATATCTAATCTAATTCTATAACCATAAAAGCCTATCTCTTTGCACTCCTGGCAAAGTAGACAACATAAATGTGCTCATTTCCCCCCTAGTTTTGTTAAAAAAATGGAGGTTTTGCACATTGAGTATCCTTGCTTGAGAAAATTGAGGTAATGGTTGGAGTAAGTTTGACCATAGTGGGAAGGTTAAAGGATTATATAACAGGCTTGTTCTAGTTGCAAGGGACTAATATGAAGATAGGTAGATAGCTGTGTTGTGCACTTTTATTCATATGTCTTGATATGTTGAAATTTATCCTTTGATAGAGATGCAATAGGATAGTAATAGAGCTATTCTTGTGTATTAAGTCTTGAAAATTTAGCTGAAAAGAAAAAACTTAGGCCATTTTAAGTCGGCCTGTTAGAACTCCTCTAGATACTAATCCTAACTTCAGATGTTCTCCAATTTTGTTACGCGTCAGATGAATTCGGGTTATTTAGATTACTCTTGGCTGAAACCCGAAAATATTTTGGTCAGCTTCTGATGATCTCAATTAGTTTGCTTCTTTGGCTACTAAGGCTCGCACTGTAATCTCAAAATAGCTTATGAGGAAGTCTTATGACCACAAGAGCCATCTATTTGCATTTCAAGATATATCTAGTCATTTCACATGAGAGTATACGAGATAAATGTTTCCCTTATCCGCTAATTTTGTCAAAAAAGAGAAGGTTGTGGACCATGAACATCGTTTTTCAAAAGTCAAGGGATGAAAATTGAAAACCTATGGTTGGAGCCAAGTTTTAAATCCTATTGGATGGGGCTATCTTGGTTTTCCAATGGAACAGGGTGCGCTGCCGTACCGCCCCATCCCGACACTTGGGATAGAAGATGTCCCAAGATGTGCCAATCTAGACATTGGAATGATGGCGGAGCGGTCCTGTCCCGACGCAAGAGATGATACCATGTCCTGGTGTCTCGCGAGACGTCCTGCCGGGACTTGGACCTTGATTGGTGCAAAGTTGGCCTTAGTTGGAAAGTGAAAAGGAGTATGGAAAATATTATTTTGGTTGCAGTTCATAAAGATGAGCATATACGTCTGGTGCTTTTGTTGTCAAGTTCCACTCATATGCATTAATGCTGAAATTGTCCTGTGTTAGAGACGCAACTTGTTGGTAATATAGCTTCTACTATGTTGAAGACTTGCAATTTTAGTTGGAAACAAGTTTCAAGTCATTTTGAGAAAAACGTGTCCTGAAACTTCCTGCAACATCAGGGCGTTGTCCAATTCTGCTTAGTTTGGCTTTAGATCAATATGGATAGATTACACTTGGCGAAATTCCTAACGAAATTTCCATGTTTTAAACCAATTGCATTTGATTGTTTTATTTTATTAGTAATAAAAAATATTTCATAATTAACAATTTCATGCAATAAAGTTTTATTATTTGTTTATGTTTATGAGAGCTTCTGCTGTTCTAAGTTGCTTAGATCTCAAACTGGCAAGTTGATATGTACATTGACTCATTGTTTTTATTTAAGAATAATAGTTTATAATAAGTAATTTTATGAAAACTTAACATTAATGTCTTGCTGTGTTTCATGTTGCGTAGATGTAGAAATGACAACAGAATTTATGCATTGATTTATTTATTTTTAATTAATTTTCAAAGTAAAAAAATGTTACCTAATATAAACATTGGTGTTCTCCAGATACTAGCTTCCATGTCGAAGCATGCTCGATAGCACTTGATAGTCATCCTCACAATAGCAATTTCTTGTCATTCATGTTTGTACTGTTTTATTCTAATTTTTTGTGCAATTTCAATACCAAATGAGATGAATTTGTGAATACCAAAGAACATTATATTGTACAATAGCATCGAACTTGTATTGCTTATATATTTATTTTTTGAATGTTATGTTTTAGTTTTTAATTTTCAATACACTTACATTTTTAAATAGTCCTTAGACCAGGACCATCAATGATGTAACTGAAAACAATGACGCTTAGTTGACACTTCTATTTAAGAAAAAACTCCAAACTTCGGCAATATAAATGCAATTGTCAACTTAAAGAATAAGTGGGTTTGTTGTTAGTGTGACCACTTGGTCAATATTGGGATCACTTGGGTTATGCAACAAAGCTTAAAAATGCAATGCTCCTTGCTTAGTGATGGTTGTGATTTTTAGTGGAGGGCAGTAAGATTGTTATGGAACCTTTGTTTGCCAATATGTTTGCTTTGTGGGTATCTAGTCTTGATCATGTATATGGAGGAGTGGGAGGTATAAGTTGAACCCAATGCTTTTTGTAGGTCATGAAGGAAGAATAAGATCTGCGATGGGTCTAGATTTAGGTTTTGGTAGGTATGATTGAAGTGGAGTATATCCTTGATTTAGGCTAGGGATCTCCAAAGCATATGACTTTTTGATAGTAAGCAATTCAGAGATAGTGGATCACATCTAACCGCTTGGATGACCGGTGCTGGGCCCCCGACCATCTGCTAAGGACTGACCTTATTTGACTTGTGTGGGCACCCACATATTAGCTCTATTATTTCAATAATAATTTCTAGCTTTCTGCAGGTGGGAAGAGTAGTGCAGTTCTTGGTTTTCTATCATAAAGTTGTGTGGTTAAAGATCGATATGCATACTACTTGGGCTAGTTTTTCATATGAAATTCTTGTTCCTTTGACTAAAGTGGATATGCAAATTTTCCTGTTGGAGAACATTGTGATTACAGAGCTCAGTAGTGGTTAGTTTAGAAGATTCTTGCACTTGGTGGCTCTGGTGTTGTGCTTTATTATTGGAACTAATTCTCATAAATGATTTTTGGCAATGTCATCCCATACCCCTGGAAGCCCTATTTTCACCTTTTCATTTCAATGATATAGTATACTGTATTTTAATCTATTGTCGTTTTGTTTGACATTGGAAGGTTGTTGATTTTTTTTCTTTTTTTTAGAGGGGGTGGGGGTGGGTGGGTAGGGGAGGTCAATTTAGGTGCTACCTTTGTGGTTTTGCCTCTGAACTATTCTATGACTTGGAAGATTGAGACTTCTCCAATGCAAGTGGTTGGGTGGAATGCTGAATCTTGTAGATATGCTCGGTAAACTTCTTGGTTTGATGGGTTTAGTAAACAGATGTGGGATGTGTAGGTTTTCTGCTGGAGTGCTGGTTTGCTGGTTAGTCGGTCTTTTCATGGCTTTGATGTTTGTTGATTTTATGTGGCTCAGTTCATGTATGGCAAAAAGGGGCATTTGAATGATCTTAACTGAGTATTCAGACGGATTGTGTTCGGTTCCTGCAGAACTGCTCGCTCACTAATTCAATTCGACATCTATGCAAAATTATTGGCATTTTTTTTTCCCACTAGTTCTGGTACATCAATGTGGTGACTTTAATTAATGTTGAAATAAGTTATATCTGATACTCTCTATTGATACCCATATTATCCTTCTCAGGGAAAACTAACTCATCATGGAATCATCCTGAAGATTTTAAAAATTCTGCTGCTTTCACTCCAGAAGTTGAGGTGTTACAACATTTAATTTTTAATGTTTTACATTCAAGCAAATTATATTTCTTACCACATGACTATTTGCTATTGATAGTAATGTGAAGAATTATTTAAATTGGCTGTCTTTACAGTGTCCATATGATGCTTGTGAAACTCCAAAGGAGTCTGAGTCTCCCCGCTTTAAAGCCATAATGCAGGCTACTAGTGCACCTAGGAAGAAGTTCCCTGCTGACATAAAAAGTTTTTCACATGAGTTGAACTCCAAAGGAGTACGACCATTTCCATTCTGGAAGCCACGGAGCATGTACAATTTGAAGGTAATCACACACTCTAGATCCATTTTTATTCTTTTGGAGATAATCTTGATTTAGTACTTAGGTTTCTTTATAATTTAGGAGCACAGCTTTGGCCATTTTGTTCATATGCAAGCATGAAGGCTTTTGGTGGAAAATAGTTTATTGTTTTATCACTTTATCTTTGTTCTTTACAGGAGGTGTTAAAAGTCATTCAAGTGAAATTTGAGAAAGCAAAGGAAGAGGTGAACTCTGATCTGGCAATTTTTGCTGGGGATTTGGTTGGTATAATGGAAAAAAATGCAGAAAGCCATCCCGAATGGAAAGTAACCCTGGAGGATTTGTTGCTACTTGCTCGGAGCTGTTGTGTCATGACACCTGGGGAGTTCTGGCTTCAGTGTGAAGGCATAGTTCAGGATTTGGATGATCGGCGTCAAGAGCTTCCTATGGGAGTTCTGAAGAAACTTCATACCCGTATGCTTTTTATACTTACTCGATGCACAAGATTGCTTCAGTTCCACAAGGAAACTGGCTTTGCTGAGGATGAAATTGCAATGAACCTTCAAGATCCTAAAGTCATACATTCTGCTGAGAAAAAGGTTGCATTAGGATTTGGAAGAGATGGAAAAAGCATGAGGAACTCTGTTGATGCAACTGCTTCAAGGAAATCTTATAGTCAGGAGCAGCATAATTTAAAATGGAAAAGAAGCCAAGAAATAAAGCCTGTCAAATTTTTTTCACCATTTAATGCGGACGTTGAAAAGGATATGGTTTTGCCTGCTAGCAGAGAACGTATGGCTTCTTGGAAACCTCTACCATCTCCTGCAGGAAAAGTCCAGAAAGAAGCTAGCCCCATTAGAGATGATGTATCCATCAGAAAAATGGATTCTTCAGAGATATTGAACAAGAGACAAAGTTCAGATGCAGACTTGACCACAATAAATCCTCCTGAATTACCCAGTTCCAGTGATTCTTCTGTGCACCCATCAGTTCCTTCCAAACATCAACACAAAGTTTCTTGGGGTTACTGGACAGATCAGCAGAATGTTTCTGAAGAGGGTTCTATTATGTGTCGAATTTGTGAGGAGTATGTTCCTACTTTGTATGTGGAGGATCACTTGAAGATTTGCGCAATTGCAGATAGGTGCGATCAAAAAGGTTTGAGTGTTGACGAACGTCTCATCAGAATTGCTGAGACTCTAGAGAAGATGATAGAGTCATACTCACAGAAGGATCCCCCAAATGCAGTTGGAAGCCCAGATGTGACAAAAGTTTCTAATTCAAGTGCCACTGAAGAATCTGATCTCCTTTCTCCAAAATTTAGTGATTGGTCTCGGAGAGGGTCGGCTGATATGCTTGATTGTTTCCAGGAGGCTGACAACTCTATTTTCTTGGACGATCTGAAGAATTTGCCATCAATGACATGTAAGACACGTTTTGGTCCAAAGTCTGATCAAGGAATGGCTACATCATCAGCAGGCAGCATGACTCCTCGATCTCCTTTGATGACACCGAGGGCCAGTCACATAGACATGCTTTTGGCAGGGAAAAATGCACTTTCTGAGAGTGAAGATTATCCACAGGTGGTTACTATCTAATTGAGCACAATTTTTAAACTTCTACATAATCCCCTTATATTCTTTTTAATCCTCCCATATATACAAGTTTTGGATTGGAAGGAGAATACATGGTAAATAAGTATTGAAATGGATTTGGTAGCTTTCTGTTTAGTTTGTGGCTCTCATAGATTCATATCTATGTATGTAGGTATCTACCTATACATTTATACGCAACACACACACACACACGCGTGTATATATAATATTGTATATGCATTTGTTTATGTATATGCTAGTATAATTTTATGGATTTTAAGAGAACTCGTGTTTGTTATTTGACTCTTCTATGAATTTTGCAAGGTTGTTACTTAGTGAGCTGTTAATGCATGTAAATTTTGTTTTTCCTTGCATGGGTCTGATAGAACATTCCTCATGGACTTGCTTTCATGAAAGTGCTTGGGGTTATAATCTTCGAGCTAGAAAAGTTTCTAGAGTTCTAAAGATACAGTTGGCGGGTTACTGTGAAACATAAATGGCCACTGTATTCAGGACATGCTTAATGAATGTGCCTATGCTTAATATTGTGTCTTCTTGCGCTAGAGCGGATCTACATGCTGTCATACTTTCTCAGTCTTAGTATAAACACTTGTTTACCTTTCGCACTAATCTATCTTTTGATGGCTTAATCTTAACCAAGTAGCCTTATCCATCTGGATGGGTTGGCAACTTGGCATTGTGGATCAAGTTGTGACCCAATATAGTATGAGAATTCGTTAACCTGCTCTGTACTTGATATCAACCATTTATGAATGTGCCAGATTCCTGGCTGAGGTGGACGGTGGATATTGCACAATAGCGAAATCACCTGTGAAAATTAAAAGACTAGTTGGTTATTAGAGGGACCTGCCTTATTGGTTGTAATGCTGAAAGGGAGGGACAAATGCATGAACGCCATTAAAAAACTGCTAATATTTACGAAACCATGCAGATTATTTATTTTAGCAGAAGAAAATGCAAATGCTTTAGGCTCAACCTTGATAGTTGGTTATTAGAGGGACAAATGCATGAATGCCATCAACAAACTTCTATTATCTATGAATCTATGCAGATGGTTGATTTTACTATAGGAAAATGAAAATGCTTTGGTCTCAACCTTGATACCAAGAAAATACTTCAGGGCCACTTGTCATAAGGGGCTCGGCGCTTTTCGCTCTGATCTGCCTGTGAACTGTGCCGACCCCATGATTCCTGCCAATCCCCTCTTGATATATGGTGCATGAGTTACCAAGGGTTTTTTCTTGGTACCAAATTTGGGCCCGTAGCATTACTCACAAGAAAAATGCCTTGGTGCCCAACTCTAGTTTTTTAAAAGAGCTCCTTTGCTTCGTATAATAAGGGGATCTGTGCTCTAAACCTCTACTCTGGTGTATATTGCACTGACCCCATGAATTGCACAAATTACCTTGTGCCACATATGACAGAGCTATTCTTTGGTGCCATAGGCTTTATAACATTGCACTCAAGATAGACTGCTATTACACAGTTCTAATAGAGAAATTGTACATAAAATATTCACTAAGAATTCTCATTCTCTCCTGATATGACACAGATAGTTGAACTTGCTGATATTGCTCGATGCATAGCAAATAGTCCAATGGATGAAGAGCAATGCTTGTCGTATTTGGTTTCCTGTGTAGAAGATCTACAAGAAGTCATGAACCGTCGGAAGTTCGAGGCGCTTACAGTGCAGACATTTGGCACACGCATAGAGAAGCTTCACCGGTAAGTATATCTACCAAGTCATCTATCACTTGCTATTTTCCTCTTTCATGTCTATTCAGAAGCTTTAATTCATGTGACTTGCTACTAGTTAGTGGAGTTGAAGCTCACATAATTACTTTTGATTGTTCATGGAAGCACTATAGAGGTTATATCTCTCTTTATGTTCTCATAGTCGAAATTCTTATTTGCTTTCCACAATTTATGACCCTGTAGGGAGAAGTACTTGCAGCTTTGTGATGCAGTTGATACTGAAAAGGTTGATGCATCAAGTACTGTAATGGATGAGGAAGAGGATTTGGTTCGTAGCTTGCGAGCGAGCCCTGTTCACCCTACCATCAAGGATCGAACATCTATTGATGACTTTGAAATTATAAAACCTATAAGTCGTGGAGCATTTGGTCGGGTTTTCTTAGCGAAGAAAAGAACAACAGGGGATCTCTTTGCGATAAAGGTATTACATTCAGGCCTACAGTTGCTAATTGGATGTTCTTTTTTCTTAGGAGATTTTGTACGGTGCCTGCATATTATGAGAAACATTTTGTTGGAGTACCACCTTCAGTATTTTTTTTCTCTTTTTCTTTGTATTGGTGGTTTTTCTTGTTCTCTCATGATATATTCCTGTGCTTTCTGTTATAGATCTATGATGCTCATAACTTTCTTTTTTTAAAAAAGTGGCTTCCTTGAAATTATGGCTGATGGATGTGAGTATCTATTAAAAGTGCATTATATGCCTTTTTGCACTCTGTTCATTCCCTGGGTTAAACCAAAGATCCTTTAGCTGATCAAAGTAGGTCATCTAGACACCACTGAATAGTGAAGAAAATTAGAAAACAAGGGTACTTAGATTTTAGAAGCTGGTCAAGTTAACTGATCAAACTGATTAATTGATCTACTTTTCCATAGGTCCTGAAAAAGGCAGATATGATTCGCAAAAATGCTGTTGAGAGCATATTGGCTGAACGTGATATCCTAATCACTGTCCGGAATCCTTTCGTGGTAAGCAACCTAACTGATCAAGGTTATTTTCCCTTTATTAAAACTTTAAGATCTTTCTCTAACTGTAGCATGTTTGCATTAGGTACGATTTTTTTATTCTTTCACATCCCGAGAGAATTTATATCTTGTGATGGAGTACTTGAATGGAGGGGACCTGTATTCATTACTGAGAAATTTAGGCTGCTTGGATGAAGAAGTTGCCCGCATATATATTGCAGAAGTTGTAAGTTCATCTATATAAAAGGAAAATTTGGTCCTTATTCATTTGTATTGTTGATCTTTCAAAATTTGGGTGTAACCCTGCAGGTCCTTGCATTGGAATACCTACATTCCTTGCGTGTGGTGCATCGGGATTTGAAGCCGGACAATTTGTTGATTGCTCATGATGGTCATATTAAGGTATTGAAAATATTTGTCATATTACCTTGGAGGAGATACATGGTGGTAAATTCTCCCTAGGTTATAATCTTATTTCGAATTTCAATATTGGAAACTTAAATATCGAAGACGACAATATATATCTGTGCATGCATTTTAAACTATTTTGAGTACTATGATCTGTATGATGAGATGAAAATACAGAAATAGAAAGTACTAATAATTGGTTCACTGATATGCTTATTTTTTATAGTTTAACTTTGTTTTTCCGCATGAATCCCTAAGAAAAATCCTTTGCCGATTTTTCTGATATGCTAACTTACCTCAGGATTCATAATTCTACATTTGTAAGGACATCTGGGGCTGTGTTTTCCTATCACTTTGTCCTGTGACCTATGGCACATAGAGGAGGAGGAAAAACTCCGTGTCAATCTTCTCCTCTTTTATCTTCATTGAGACTATTCATAATTCTTCTTGAATTGTAGAGGATTTCTATTATTTGGATGATCTTAGACTAAGTAAACAAGAATACAAGTCTCTCACCATCCTACTTGCTGGAACCCTTGCATGTTGCCTGGAATACCCCTCTCCAAGTAAAAATTGCTTGGTGCATGAGTATAGGACCAAGTGGTAGTCTGGTAGATTGATATCATGTTTAGAACTGCTTGTATGACATTATCAAATTTTACTGATCTATACCTTGATTAAGCTGATACATCCGCAAACCGATGGAAGTCTGTCTTCGATAATACATGAGAAATTGATGGTCATCCTTTTGGCCCTATGCAATTGTAAATTGTGAGACTTGGTGGTCACACAGATATAGGTGCCGGTGCTCCTTGCAGAAGATATAGGCCCCAATCTCTTCAACCTCCTTATCTAGATGATTAATATATCAAGGATTGAGAAGCTCAAGGCCTATACCAATTTTGTGCTTTGTTCTGATCATGTGTGCAACTAAGTGCTATTGCAAAAGGGGAAATTTGAATTTCTAAATAAAGACTAAATGCTTTGATATGCAGTGGCCAATTTCTTTTTTTTTTTTGTAGCAATTATCCATTTTTTTTGGCATTTGTGCGCTAGATTTTAGGATTAATCTTACTTTTCCTTGACCTCGTAGAAGCACAAGATATATTTCAGCATTGTTCCCACTCGAAGATGGTCTAGTAGCACCCTTTTTACACCTAAACAAATAAGTTGTTTTGGGGGTACTTTATTGTGTTTGATCTAGAAGGATTGCCAGACTAGACATGGACGACTTTGACCACTATAGGTAGGTTTGTACATGGTCTAGGAGCAAGATCCTCCACATCAAACGGCTGAATCATGCAACAAAATTCCTAAGGTGTCATAACTTGGCCATATGATGTCCGATTGAGATAACTTCGTTTTTTGAATCGAGTAACTTTTTGAAATCTACAATGTAATGGGCTGAAAGGGTGTGAAGCACTTAGCAATCAGCGGCAAATAACATCATTTGAGCCTTGAAACATGCCAATCAAAGTTAAAATTTCTTTCTCAAGAAAAAAAATTTAACTGGGTATATCTCTCAATATTTTAACTGGGTATATCTCTCAATCTGTGAAGAATTAAGCGAAGTAGCTGAATACAAGGTTGAGGTAGAAGTCGAGATCTTTAAGATTTTAGCCTTTCTGTAATTATTTTCACTAATCATGTCTATTTTGGGAAAGTTGTAACCTCTTTTAGTTGTGTAAGAGCGAATCTTACTGGTATAAATAGAAATCATGTAACTTAGTTTTATTATCATTAATGTAAGAAAGGGGACTTATGCCCTAGTTTCACCAATTATCCTATTTGCTAATATTCTTTTAAGAGATTAGAGTTGGGAGAAATGAGGGAGTTTCTTCCTTCTCGGTTGATTCGATGTTTTTGGGTGAGGATTTTGTGTAGAATTCTAGTCCTAAAGATAATTTCTTCACACAGTCATGAATAATTTAATAAATCCACCCCAAGATATGATGATCCTTTGTGCTCTATCAGTCAATTCACTTTTGAATTAGGAAAAAAAAACACCTTCTGTTCTTCAAAGAAGACCCAAAGAACAAAAAATGAATTTACGATGACTTTCTAGCTTTAAACTGGTGTTGGCTGATGATGACTTTTATGCCATTAGGTTGTTTGACAAGCTTACGGGCCTCCCAAATGTGAGTGAGTCTATTCTCTCTTTAAGAAACAAGTTTGAAAAAGAATGGGAGAAGATTAACATGGAAGTCCTATATAGCATTTTTTTGAGGCCATACCAGTTCATGTTGGTTCATAGGAAACTGGAATAGACTAGTATGGATGATACAGTTGCCCTACTTCTTGGCTGAGGCAAAAGGTGTTGGCTACTACAAACTGATATAGACCAATTAGATCTACCGTTGCCGTACGTTTTATACCAATACTTGAATACTAGCAGATGACTATATTTGTGTTTGCCCAACCTAAGAGCATCATATCCTTGGAAGAGATATAAAAAAAATTAAGTTTTGCGAACATACTGGGAGGTGGATATGTTTTAGTTAATTTGCTTGCTCAGTATCTGGGTTGTGTAATTCCTTTCTTTTCATCTTTTGATACCTTCAAATCTTGTTCTTGCTGACCGGTACATGCGAGACCAGATACTAACTAATATTGAATAGGTCAAATAACTAGAAGGAAAATATGCAAAGAATTCAATTGTTGTATGTGTTTCCATGAGATGCTGGTTTTATGTTCAACCTTGGGATGTCTTTCTCCAGGTGTTTGAGAAGGAAATTTTTATGTTTTTTTTTTTGGATAGGTGGCTCTCCTACCATTTCTTTCAAAAAGAAGAAAAATCTACTGTAGGTATTTTATATTTGCAATATATCAAGAATGTTTCAGATTATGTGATCCTTTATGAACCATGCTCTGTGTGACTATTATTCTTCTTGTAAGATATTTACATAGAGTTTCTACATAGGACCTTCATTGATGACAAGGATATGTCATTTTGGTATGAGAAAACTAAGGGGACTTCACAGTTCATGGCGTGGTGCTTAGACTTGTCGCTTCCTGGGCACAAATGAATGGAAAACAAAATATCGAACACCATATGGAAAGTAGGAATTAGTGAGTTGGGGGAAAAAGATGTTAGAAAATATCACAATTGAGAATCTAGTGTTGTGAAGGGTATCAAGGGAACTTTATCTCAGCTTTATTCCTGATTCCCATGTGAATTCCATGAGATGAAATCTTATGCTTTCATCGCTTCAAAAGGTTTGTATAGCAAACTCGGTAATGAGTGTATTTTCTTAATCATGTCAAATTGCTCATTAGAAGACTTAATCATTCTGGTTTTGGTCTCCCTCTCGCTCACTCTCTATAGCATTTATGGATTGACTCTTTAATCTGTTTTCTAATTTATTTATAGTTCACAGATATTGCATGCTTAAAACCTATGGAATATTTGTGTTTGAATTTCATTGTCCTAGGTACCATTTCTCAATGATCTGCTCCACATTCCTCTTTGACAGCTGACAGATTTTGGACTTTCAAAGGTTGGCCTTATCAACAGTACAGATGATCTATCTGGTCCTGCTGTCAGCGGGACATCATTATATGGAGAAGATGAACCTCAGGTATCTCCATCCGAGCACTTGAATCAGCGAGAACGACGAAAGAAACGCTCTGCTGTCGGTACACCTGACTATTTGGCACCGGAGATCCTCTTAGGAACAGCACATGGTTGGTATAACCTATGCAGTATTATCTGGTAGCTATTGAGCCTTTTCTTATTGACTTGCTGCTGCTGCTACTTGAAATTATATTATCATGTATTAATCATTGCAGGTGCAAGCGCTGATTGGTGGTCCGTTGGTGTTATTCTTTTCGAGCTAATTGTTGGAATCCCACCATTCAATGCAGAACATCCTCAGGTTTTAAAAGAATTTTTTGCTTGAAAATGTCCAAAATTTGTATAAACTGCTATAATCATTAGACAGCTAGTTAAACTTGAATATAAATGCTTAATTACTTCTAAGACTAGTTTAATTTTTTGTTGATTAGGGAAATAATAAAATACCAACAACTTAACTGTCAAAAAATTAACATGAATACCATTTTCTTAGTCAAAATTATATGACCATCTGAAAAGGTTAAGGGATGAAGTATGAACACATCTAGCATTTTATTGAAAAAAAAAATAGATTATAGACAATATAATGTAATAGAACTTATGATAGTTATTAAGAAACTACTTGTGTAAAAAAAATTAAATGATATTTCTTTAGGACTAACATAATTTTACGAGATTAATGGACCTTAGATATGTAAATTTAAATTCTTTTATTTAATCCATGGACTATTGTAATTATTTTAATAGTTTTATTAAGCTGTCTATATAAATAAAATATAATATATAAATGGAGATGCAATGCTTTTGTGGAATGTTATCGTTTATCATAGAATTTTCCTTTTTTGCTGTGTATATATTAAAAATTAAGAAATTTAAGTGATATTAGTTTTTACTGATACAAATTGATCAAATTGATCTTTGATAATTCTAAGTTATGAACTATTAGAAAAAATAATGATAAAATGTTATTGTTGTCAACTTCTTGAACCGCTTAAAAAACTTCAGCATATATCAAATATAATACTAGGGCACTTAAATCAATGACCTTATCACATTTTTTTTTGGCTAAGATATTAAAACATAGGAAAAGAAGTCAAAAAATAAATTTTGGAAGCCAAAATAGGTCGCACGTGGGATTAGGGGGATAGCTGTGTCCAAGCATAATGGTCTGTGCTCTTTGTCAATACTAATTGGAGCTAAGAGGAAGGAAGGATTTTATGGGGTAGGTGGACTCCTTCCCTTTTCTCTTTTCATTCGCATTGGTGACAATGAAGTGGCCCTCACTTTCCTCCTTCCACTTCCATCTACAAGGACGGTGGTGGAACCAATAGGGGGAATGAGACTTTGATCTTGAGCCCACTAGTTACATGCACAACTTCTGCCTAGACAAACACGGATCTGCCGAGTCTGGTCCATTTATAGCTTTATTCAACATTTAACCTCTTGAAAATATATCATTGTCTCTGAAATTGTAGGCTGTTTAATCTCTTGAGTACGTGGGCTGTAATAAAATATCAATTTTCCATACTAGATACAAGCAACTATCTTTTCTCTTTTGCACTTCTAACATCGTATGCTAGATCATATGAGAAACTAAACTTATCAATGCCAGAATATTCCTTAATTTTCAAAATGACATTTGTTTATATAAGAATTTTCTTTTGACAATTCTTTTTTATTGAAGTTATAATAAAGTATAGATGATAACTTGTTTTGTATAAGAATTTTCTATTGACAACACAATAAGCTATCATAAAATAATAAAGCTATCGTAAAATACAGATAATATGATCATGATGAGGGGCCATAGGTGCATGTGTTAACTAACAAACTTGAACTGTGCATCCAAATAATAGTCAACAGAATTAGCTTATTAGTCCTCTTGCTTTATCTTATTGAATCTACTGGCCATTTTCTTGATTGCATATATCTCACACTAGATCTAATTGTGCATGTTTTGTACCTAATTATTGGTACTGGTATCATAACTGCACACATTTATGATGGCAAACTGAGATCACTTTATATTATTCTGTCGTAATCAGTGAAGTAGAAAAAAATGCTACTTTCTTTTGTGAATAGACGTCGTAAGAGGAACTACTTCAATTCTGTATGCGTTATGATTCATTTTGTTTTGTTTAGTTTTGTACAAGGAAGGGACCTTTCCCTTTCTATGTTGTTCTTTTATAATAGCACTTAGTAATATCAAGCTTAGTAAATGGGAAGCTTCACCATCCGGGTAATGCTGTAGATCACTATTTACATTAAGATGCATCAAATTTAAAGAACCAATTTTATTTAAGGCAGATTAATAATTCAACATGTCTTTGCTCTTGTTGATATATCAAGACTTGAATAGGTGTCTCAAAATAAACATGACCTGACTATTTGGACCCATACACTGAGTTCATACAAACCTATGGAAAAGGAAATAAGAGTTCGGTGATGTTTGTCATGTAATCCATAAACCTTGGTGAGTTTCATTAGTTAAGGCATTTGATAGCTAAAAAGCAAGTTTGTTGTTGGCACCTCTATGTAAGGTTTTTAGTTCTATGTTCGCTAGCTTCAACCATGGAAAACGGCTGAAATTAGAGAGAAATTGGTCAGTTTCAGTTGACACTAGCTGAGACTTGGGCATTTTTCTTTTATCATTTTGATTGGGATCGAACTGTTTTGACTGCACGTGCTTGTTTCAGCTGAAATTTCAAACCTTGGTTGGGACAGTCAAACTTGCTAATCGAATGAAAAAAAGAAGCAACTATTCCAATGGGTTGTGATTCTGGGACATGGTTGATTAAACCAATTTGGCAGTGACAATGTATATGAAATGGCATTTGAATAGGACTGCACGGATGTGAGGCTTCCCTTTGTCACTGGTCATCCTATTTTATCTTCCCAGTTGGCTGGCACTTTGTGATCACTCAAACATTTTAAAACTGGATTTGCTAGTGCATCAACCACTTTCACGCCCAATGTCATGATTTTCTGAAATCAACCATGAACTTCCATGATGACAAATTGGTAGCCGCCTTAGATTGTGCAACCCCATAAACAATGAAGTAGCATAATGTTGTATGAGGAACTCCTGCAATGTCTTGTCAATCACTCTGGTATTTGTTTCTGCTATGTTTGTTCATTCCTGGAAGGCTTCACCACTGCAACTTATGATTTTTGACAGTGACACTATGTTTGAAGTTCCAGTAGTGATATATATATATATATATATATATACACACACACACACACACACACACACACACGCCAGCTTTATCCATGTTGATATATTAAAACATGAATGAATTTCTTAAAATAGGCTTATGTAATTATTAGCTTGTAAATTCATTTTATGGTAGAAAGTCAGCAAAATAAAAGGGCAATGGCTTATGTTGTAACCTAATCAACTGTTGGAATAAGATATGTCAACATAACTTACCGCTTAACCATAAACATAAATGAGTTCAGGCATGTTTAGGCTCAACGGTGTATGGTTATAAGCATTCTAGTCCATGATTGATAGTGCAGAGATTTGAGAAGCACATCCAGTAGTGCAAATGGTCATTTAAGTTAGTTGATATTAGTAATGAAGTAAGAATGCTGCAATGCAGGTTCTTTCCCTAGCCAACAAAATAAGCTTTACAGTCAGCCTACTATTCTCCCTGATTTACAGACAAATCTTCCTTCTATACTCAATGCCACTTGTTCTTTATGTGCTTCTTGCATAATTCTGTTAAAACATCTGGACTCACACTTTGTGTTTTACCATACTATTGGGCTGTACTATACTGCTAGCTCATATCCTACTAGTTAGAATAACATGGACCTTAGTGCATAGATGTTGCATTAAGGGATCCTCTTATACTGAGCCATTCTTCCCCTTACTCATGTATAAGATAGGGCACTTAGCCTTTCTTAATTATTCTGCAGTATCCCAGAAGTTCCTCTTCAAGATGGCCAGCTGAATTTTAGGAGCACACCTTATAATTCCTTGAATATATTCAGACATGTGGTAACTTTGGGTTTATCAGTATCTGGTTTAATTGGGGCTCAGTATCTCATTTAAGCGAGGGGGCAGCTAGTGACTTTATTGGCCGTTATCATATTAGCAGAATGTGTTTTTTTGATAAAAAATTAGGGACCATTACTAGAAGTAAATATACATGAAATGTGGATAGGCACCAGAAAAGTATACATATATAGTAGCTTGCATAGTTGTCCAGTTTTAGATTTGTTAACTTATGAAACTAGAGATCTTACTAGTTTGCTCTATAAACCACATAAATTTCAGCAAGTGGATTGAGTTACATTGTCATTTATCAGTTTTCCTTCTAACTAGATATGTTGAAATCATAATTACTAATTTTCTTTTTCTATTTTGGTTTTCCCGCTTGTAGACAATCTTTGACAATATTCTGAATCGTAAGATACCTTGGCCCCGAATACCTGAAGAGATGAGTTTTGAAGCCCAAGATCTAATTGACAAGTAAGAATGCCTCTTCTTATGATTTTAGGATGCTCTCTGTGCATCCTTTTTTTCTCAAACAGCTTCTGTTTTACCTTGTGATGTAACTCTTTAATCTTGGGACATTGATGGAGACTTTTAAAGTTGTCAACAATTTTTACATGTGGTTAGAAATTGTTTTAGCCCGTCTTTGTTTTTTAAACTGACATTCTTGCCGTATAAGCCTATCAGTGTTCTTGCTGAAAATTTCTTTAGGTGCATCTGTGATATGCTCTTACGATATTTGTGTTACATCTGTTCATCAAGGAAAGTTTGTTTTAGTGATTAGTGCATCTTTGTTTTGATGTATAAAGCTGATTCCATGATATAGCTGGAAAGAACGTGAAGCTTATTACTTACATTATTGAGTTTCAATCTCCCACAAACTTTGTGATACTATTATTTTTTTTGCTGTTTACTCCATGTGAATTTAGTGGGAATATTCTACCTTCCTGTGGTAGTAATGTAGGGCATCTGAAAGAATAAGCGGTATGTCTAAGAACTTGGGCAAAATCATTAAGAAGTTTGAAAGACATCTTGTGGTCTCTATAATTGTCCATGTATTAAAGGTTTACAAACCTTTAGCGAGTCCTGCTTGGAAAATTACTTTTTTGACCGAACTCTAACAGAGTCTTGACTTATAAACATAAACAGGAAATTCTATTTAACTTTGGTGGTAGTTATCTTGGAAACCTTGTCCTTCTAGGACTGGTAGGGTGCTGGAGACAAGCCATTACATTTTTTAGGATGACATGGGCAATCAACATAGAATCCTCGCCTATGATAACTGTCTTTGCAAAATGTCTAATGGTGTTCTGGAAGCATATGCCCTTAAATTTGGGTTTTCTTGCTCAGCCAAGATCGTTCTAAAGGTAAGTGTCTTTCTCTTTATTTTATTTTTTTTAATTTTTTTGGGGGTTGGTGGTGGGGGGAGTATTTTCTATTTTGTATGTAATTTGTCAGGCATCTGTGGGCAAGAAGGTTCTCTGAATTTAACCTCAGGTATTAGGGCAGATTGGATATTAGTAGTGGTTTAGCTATTACCACATAGGCAGTCCCATATGTTGGGGTGCTACAGGTGTTGCTTAGACTTGATACCCTATTAAACTCTTCATTTCTATACTCCACCTTATTTCTACGTATCCAAAACACCATTTCTGTTCTCTTCATTAGAACCTAAAATTGGCTTTTATGTTCATTTCTATTATACATTTTCCTAGTTTAACTAAACTAAAATTATTTCAGATGTTAATCTTTCTTTTCAGATGTCAATTTGCTCAGTCAAATTCTACAGCTCCATATAATTAACAGATACTTTAGAGCATTCTTACTGATACCTAGTGGATAATTTTTCTTTCAAATTATAGAGGTGTTAGAAAAATTGAATGACTGGACGAGAAAAAACTAGAGCCTATAAGGGATATAAACTCACCAAAGTCTATGGTTTATGCCAGGGTTGTACATTTGATGTTTTCGATTCTTCACGTCTTACTCAAGTCAGAAGTAGAGGGGTATATAATTTGACTGCCTGTGGTAATATGGCTCGTGTGTCTTAAGAGTTATGAAGCACAGAGATGCATGTGATGTATGAATACAACTCGACGCAGATGTGTTTATATGACAGATCTTTAAAAAGAGGATACAATATGGTTGGTTGTGGCAACATGCAAATAAAATTCTACATTACTGGATCATCACAATAGATAAATATGGGTTACATAGCTAAAATGGTCCGTACTCCATGCAAGAACGTCAGCATTGCAGCTCTAAGATTAACCATCCATAGTGTCCATTTCTGAAAGGGCGTCATCTGTCATAATAAAAAGAAAAGATGAAAGTTTCCCCTTCATACGAGTAGTATCCAGAGCCTTTCTTTTCTAAGTTTTGAGAAATACGATACTTAATATCCACTATGTATCAAACATGCATGGAATTTGATGACTGTATCAAACATGCATGGAATTTGAAGTCTATAAAGATCCTAGTTTCTAATGAATCTTGAGGACACAAATCTTTGCTCCATTTCATACTTGTGGCAGCATGTTTGACAAAAAGCACCTTCTTGGCCAGTTTGTACAATACCAATTGTACTATTTCTCGCAAGTGTTATGACTACAACAATAACCATCAAGCCTTGCCTCCCAATGATCACAACTAACTTTTCATAGTTCTTCCTCTAAAACATCATTAATTTTATCTTTTGTCTTCACTCCTATTTCCTGTTTTAATATTTGATAATTGGTTATGCTTCTGTATTATCATTCTCTTCATGCATTTTTTTTGTATGTCTACACTACTTAAGATATTAAAAAAAAAACTTCATTTGAGGTTCCATATTCAGCCAAATTGTTCCACCAATGATGAAATGATTGGTTCAGAGCAAGGTCCGCCGTACCGGTATCGGTAGGCGTACCGGTGGCATCCCGTACCGGTCCCATACCGGTTCTCTAACAATAAGCTACTGGTACCAGATTCCACGCTGATCCGGTACCGGTCCCAGGCCGGACTGCCGGTACGGTAGACCATGGTTCAGAGTGTATAACATGCATTTTTCTAAATGCAGGTGGATCAATTTTGCAGCCATTAGTTTAATAAGCATACTGATTTTCATATTATCACTAACAACTTGTCATATGGAACTTTGCGTTCGATAATCTTAAAGTTACTGCCCACTTGCAGATTATTGACTGAAGATCCTCACCAAAGGCTTGGAGCCAAAGGCGCATCAGAGGTGAGTTTCTGCTATGAAAGTAGCATGATTGGAGCAACAATTTTTTCTATAGCAATGTTTTAAAGTTGCGAGATTCACATATTTAATCTCCCCCTCAAAAAACAAAATTTTCAGGTGAAGCAACACGTATTTTTTAAAAATATTAACTGGGACACGCTTGCCAGGCAGAAGGTGATTCTGTTAATCATGACTTGTTTCCTGCTATATAATTATTTCCTCTCTGTTTAGTCGATCAATTTCTCTAATGCTGCCCCTTTTGCAGGCTGCATTTGTTCCCTCATCAGATAGTGTACTTGATACTAGCTACTTCACTAGCCGGTACTCCTGGAATCCGTCGGACGAAAACATATATGAAGCCAGTGAGTTTGAGGATTCCAGTGACAATGGAAGCATAAGTGGAAGCAGTAGTTGTGTAAGCAATCGTCATGATGAACTGGTATGAACTATAAACAAATCACATTTAATTTTTTTTTATTTTTCTGTGATTGATGAGTTTACTCGAAAAAGCCTCGAGGATTCAAATGTAAAGTTGTATGCAATTGCTGGTTTCGTTATATTAATTTAATGCTCAATTTTTCTCTCACTATGCATATAAATATGACATCTTCAAGCTCAATATTCTTTTTGTACCTAATTTTGCTGAAAAGAATGCTGAAGTTATTTTTCGGTCAACCATGACAAACAGGGGGATGAGTGTGGAGGTCTTGCTGAGTTTGAATCTGGCTCATCTGTCAATTATTCATTTAGTAACTTTTCGTTCAAGGTAAGCATACAACTCAGCTGCATCAAACCCTGTTTCTTTTAGAATTCTTTTTTTGTTTCTCTCTCTGAAATTCTAGCATTATTTCACCAATGCTGATGTTCATCAGGGTAGGGCATGACCAATTTACTCCTAGGATAATAGACAAAGTAAAGGATCAGAAGAGACACCCTCTCTGTAATGTGGGAACTGAATCCGATTCGAAGATTTTTTGAGATGATCTGCTATTACAATTTTTGAATAATTCTCTTGGCCTGCAGTGCCCCTTGTGTCATGTAGCTTAAAGTGATCCCTTTACAATTTCCATTTCCAAGAAAAATGGCAGAAGCTGTAGTCATTTAGGCTAGTTCCAGATCATGACCAATATGAGAGGTATCCAAATCTTTTGCCTTGAGTTCCTGCAATGGATGCTTGAATACTCGGATCTAGAGCTACCTTACTACAATCGTAAATGATTATTACTTCTGCAAGTAAAACAGATGGGATTTTTTGCCGTTGAAACTATCGCTGAACCACATGTTCTGATTACCAAAGAAAAGTCGGACCAGTTACTGCAGACAGTTTCTAAATAGAATCCAAATTTCCCAAAATTAAAGCAGACCAATAGTTTTTATGGATGAATGGAGTAACCTGCTGGAATGAGTCGTCGTCTTCTTGACTTGTAGAATGCTCTGGTGTTAAACAGGGTAACACCAGCAAGTCTAGTGTTTTAATTGTTGACTGGGCCTTCAATTTAAGTCAGCATCATGGAATAAGGGTATCCATTTGCTGCCTTTGTTGAGTTCAGTACTAAAGAATTCCTGCTTGCATGCTTGCTGCATGTTGCAGTTCAAGAAAAAGACCGAGTTAGGGATAAAAGAAAGCCCACATAGAACTCCCACAGGTTTCAAACAATGAAAAAGATTAATTAAATTTTTTTTGGTAGGTATACTGTGATTTAACTATGCATCTTTTTTTTTTTTACTTCTGATTTATGAATAACTGGACCCCTCACTCTATTGCTTAAACTTTCTTGTATATTGTGCTTAGAATCTGTCTCAGCTTGCATCAATCAACTATGATTTGCTCAGCAAGGGTTGGAAGGAAGATCAACCACCAAAATCTGATACTTGAGTTACCTTTCTATTTTCAAGTTTCCATTTTACATGTGAGCCAGACGCTTAGAAATCTTGGTGATCTCATTGTACAGCTTGTAAATGTAAGCAGTCACCACTGATGTGAATTTAGTTCCAAGTTTTTCTTTTCCCCTGTTTTTATTGTATCAAAGCATACTGATTCCCGATTTTTGCCTTTTCAGATATAGAAGCTCGAGGCTGGAACTCCAGGGATGTGCTTTTCCTCATACAGGCCACTGCTCCTTTGTCTGGAGCTGCCTACGGTTTTAGCAGAGCCATTTGATTTTTCTTGATTTCCTATGGTAAATTCTGCCATCAGATGGCTTCGACCATTGGTCCTTTGCCGTCAGATGGAATGTACATGTTTGCAAGGGGATGTGGATCAGATTTTCTTTTTTTCTTTTTACTCGTCGATGCCCCTTGAAACTAGTTGATATTATTTCCCCTCGTGGACTTATTTGACTGTTCTCCGTTAGAGAGAGAACGAGAGAGCGCATGGCCAGGGAAATGATTCATGAACTTTGATCACTGGTCCTTGCCGTTCGGGTGGAACGTACATCTCATATTGAGCAAATGGATGGATGAATGGATGGCATCCCCTTTTTATTTATAGATTCCCATTTTTATGCCTGTACAACTGCGACAGAGTTGAGATTGTATATACACAGCCCGTGAAGGGCATTCTTCAAAGTCGTCGTGAACCATTTTCCAAACAACGAAAACCGACAGTTTGCGCGCCTGGGTGGCACTGTTGCAATTACTGTTTGCCTTCTTGATGGCAATCCCAAAATGCAGGTGGGGTATATTTGCATCTGATGGTGAGCTCTGCTAAGAATTGAGATGCTCATATGCACAGCTCCTTATTATGCGCTGAGGTGAGTCTTAACATAGGCCAGAATCAGGCGTTTAGAACAAAACTGATATCCGAGTAAACCTTACATGAAACCGTTAGTCAAGTGGTTCATGCAGTGGCTGATAGGATCCATGGCAAATGACGGCTAAAACCAAATGCCACCATCTACCATGTGCCCAGGATTAAAAAAAAGCAATCTTTAGCGCCATTGAGTACCAAATATCGCCAGAAAATCCGCAAGAGGAGCCATCGTGGGAATTTTCAGGAGTTTGAAACCGGCCCAGCTGAGCTTCCCGAAAACGTAAAAAGATGTTGATAACGGCGTATGAAAACTAGGGGGGCTGCCTGCATGCAACAAAAGGGTCGACCTGTTTCAGTTCATGGCTCGGGTTTTTAGGGTAAGTTCACACCTCTAATTAGAAGTATCGTGTTACAAGAGGCAGGTGTTTGTTGATAATGTGCATGAATGTTTACCAAGGCAGTTTCGTTTGAAAATTTTCAACTACCCAGTACAAGGCTTAGCAACCAAGCACATCAAATTTTTCTCATGTAAAAACCTTCTTTATAACATTTTATAATCTAGACAATTAGGCAGCATCTGCAAAAATGCTATAAATCGGTTGGGCAATAAGAAATTTTTCTCATGTGTTGACTGAAAACTTATGCCTGCACTCTGGGCATTCATAAAAAACAGTCTGCCCTTCATCAGCTGATCGTAGCTGCAAATTAAGTTTAGAAGAATTGTCAAGAATAATGATGCAAACAAGACATTTCAAATGACTCAGAAAGCAAACAAATATGTAGAAGCTGGCTACTTACCTGTCTGGTATAATATTCAAGCTGGGGATGATGACATTGAGGACATGATTCATTTACCTATAGTAATTGAAAAGAAATCATGGGCTAAGTTTGACGGCTTTGAATGCGAACAATATCAGTTAATAACGTCAACAAATACTCACCACTGCTCTTTGCACCACTGCTTCATCGACCGGAGTTGTTTCAAGAACTACAAAAGGCTCAATCTTCAGCTCCCTTCTAATATCCTGAAAACAAAGGAAAAATACCAAAAAAAACCATCAGAATTAATCTAAGAAAAGGCAAACTCTAAAAATTATCAAAAAAACACTCTCTTTGAACAAAAGCGCAAACAAAATCTTTATCCAGTCTATTGCTGTCATTCCCATGAATAGCTTGCAGCCTTATTTTCCAGGCATAATCCCTGAATCAGATTGACCAACAAAGGATTTTTTTTTTTTTTCCAAAAATCTTTTGAAGGGCGGCAGGACTCTCGAGTACTGACCTCCCTATTTATATACAGCCACATGGATTAACAATTCATGATCTGCTCCTTAATTAATTTTGCAAGTGCAAGGCCAGAGAATAAAGAACCAACGGTGAAGAACCAAGTTAGTACAAACCAGACATTTGACATCAAAGTCAAACACCATAATATGACTATGAGGGTGTAAATTGAGGGAAGTCAACTGCTTTCTGTTATTATAGAAATAAAAAATATGTGCCCCTTCGCTCTTCTCTGATGAGTTCATCTCACAGAGGGAGCCTATAGTTCAATAGTATGAGCATCTCTCCTTATGTCACACACACACAGAGAGAGAACACAGAGAGAGAGAGAGAGTACGGTGACTAGGGTCCAATTTGGAGAGGATGCCAAGGTCACAGTAATGTAGAACTTTTTGTTGCAGAATTATCAAAATATGTATGGTAGGAAGTAGGAACAAGTCCTGTTGCTCGGACAGCAATTTTGTAGCAAAGAATAATTTAACTATCAGCAACTTCTTCACATCAAGCTCCAGTACTGCTTGAGATGTCCATGAAAACTTTAATTTTGAAACTATTGCAAATGTCAGGTATAGTTTGAATTACCAAGAATCCCATACACATAGGATGTCTCAACTGAGGGTATATGTTCAATTATGTACTATCCATTAACTAATATGGTGCCAAGTTTTGACTGAAACCAACTAAAACCAGACCAAATTTAGGGCAATGAAATGATGTATTTTATAACTGGATTTTTTAAATTATATTTTGTGTGGCTTATAATTAGTGTCTATATCAAAACTTGCCTTCTTGCTCCTCCATCTGTACTTTTTCTAAGTTTAGAGGAATCTAGATGGGTTTTCCCCCATCGCAAGAGTTTAAATTGTCTACCCAACAAGGCAGGATATAGCTGTGCCAAATGGTCTTCTACTATTCAAGGAAAATCAATTTCTTGCCGATTGCTCCAGTAGGAACTCAATGCCATATCATAGAGGACTAACATAAGGTTGAGGTGGGTTTCATAAAGTCCATGGATTGTGATAGAATATGAGGGTAAGCCTCGAGGCAATGGTAAGGTTGCTTCACTATGACTTGCATGTCACGAGTTCGATACATAGAAATAACCTCTTTGCATGCAAGGATAAGGTTGACTACATCTCTCTCCGAACCCCAGGCGAGAGCCTTGTGCACTAGACCGCCCTTTAGAGGGCGAGCCTTGACGCAATGGTAAGGCTACTCTATTGTAATATCACTAGTTCGGAACATGAAAATGTCCAATAAGGTTGCATACATCCGACTTACCCCTGTACCCCATAGTTGCAAGAGCCTTGTGCACTGAGACACCTTTCGTACTCAGCCTAAGTTTTGCATATAGCCAGTCCCAAGCCCGGATAAAGGAGGGTTGCGGGAGGTTAACAACCAACGTAAAGCTATAGTCAAATCTTATGAGCATGAATCCTGATCAAAATTTCATCAAGAAAGCCACTAAATATAGATGACACAAGACATGCAGTTTAGGTCAACATCCTAGTGCTGTCTAAAAAAGAGAGGGAGAAAAATAATCAACTAAATTTGAGTTCAAACAATGCATACTTGGATGATTGATAGCTTGAGAACAATTTGACAAGGTGCAGGCCCATATGCATCACATGGATTCATAAGTGTTAGCTGGGTAGCTAATGTAGCAAAGGAAATCTGGAGGCTATGCATGCACTTGGAAAATTCATTAATGCGGATAAAAGGCTCTAAGATAATCATGAAGCTGAGACAATTTTCTGAAAAATGCTAATTAACAGGTAGAATGTGGTACTGTTTTTACAATAAACCTGATTACTCGGTTGTCCTCCTTAAGAATAGTTCACTCATTGAGTAGTAAGGGTAGGATAACAGTTGCTTGAGTAACATTACTGGACTGTTATGCATCCAGGTGAGGATTATGAGTATTGTCAAGATGAATCAACATTTGGTTGGCAATATTATTTCTAGGTGTTATCTCTTTTTCTCTCCCATTTTTGCGGCTTTTGTCTCAATTTCTAAGACACTATCATGAAACATGATCCTATTCTCTACAACTTTGCACAATTTATGACTTAAGGCCACATAGTCAATTTACCTTTAAACTCAAAAGAACGAAATTAATTTTCTGAAATTTCTGTATCCCTTATGGTATCCAAGTTACATATAGCATGCATTAAGTTTAATGCCATGAATAAACTCAATATTGGATTCGTTTGATTTATATGTTAATTAGTGTGTATAATATATATATTTCTTATAGTTTCAAGCACTCCAACATTTTGTATAAATGCTCCCTACTCTCCAAGCTCAAACTTTTCTTTGTTCTCACTTTGTGCAACTATGAGTTAATGCCTTCCTAGCTAGTTCGGTCTAACACAAACTGCTGCTTGTCATAGTAAAACTCATTTCCTTACCTGAAAGAATAAAATGATAGCATTACAAAAAAAACCATCATCTATATAAAATTTGCATTTTTGGCCTCCTGTCAGATTCTTCTAGAAAGCAATATTTGCATCTTGAAGAATCTACGATCACCAGCCTTATTGTGCAAAAAAAAAATACGGCCCAGTGCATGAGACTCCTGCCATTGTGGGGTCCGGAGAGTGTTAATTGTACACAGCCTCAACCCTGCATGTAGAGAGGCTATTTTCGCATTTCGAACCCATGACCTCCATCTCACAATTGAGCAACCTTACTTTTGCGCCATAACTTACCAATCTTATGGCAACAACCAGCAAATTACAAGCCAACAAATTGAATTAAGAGGCAGAACGACTTTGTAGATGAGGTAGATGGTTGTTATGAACTAAGAGATCCAATCTCAATATTCTCCAATATTCGGTTACTAAATGATTGTTTCATGCACCAATCAAGGATGCTAATTATTACTCAGTGGGTAATATCAACAAGGAGATGTTACAATGGCAAATGAAGGATTTGATTATATGACGACAATGCATACCTCGGCTATGATAATGTATTGTGCTTCCCTCCCTTCAATATCTAGAAAAAAAAAAAAGCAATCTTCTAATTAGAAGTGTCCATATAGTAAGACTAAAAAAGGAGTATCTTCAAAATTTTTAATTTCATATGGCCAAAGAACATCGGAAAGTAGTCGATAAGCATAACAAAAGATATACAGTAGTAGGAAGCATGGTGACAAAAGAAACCTAAAAATATATTAGAGGAGTTTATATGAAAGAAATGACTAGATGATGAAGTTTGCCATCAAAGAATTTATTAGAGGAGTTGTAGAAGTTACAAAACTTAAGGATAAAGTGATGAAAAATCAATTGAGATAGTATGGACATGTGCAACGAAGATCTGAAGAGGCTCTAGTAAGGAGAGATACCTTAATTTGTGTTGAAGATGAATAAAAAGAGGGTAAGAGCTAAGGGTAACATGGATGAAGGATGTAAGGAATGACACCGAGAAACTTGGAATAACATTAGAGCCTTTGGCCCTAAATAAGAATGCTTGGTGAACGAGAATCCATACAACTAAGCCCCTAACAGTTGGAAAAAGGCTTGATGATTGTGACTATAATTATGATTATGCAACCTGTTCCGAGATCCTCATTGAAAGTAAACATGGCATGGTATTTGCTTCTCCCATAGAAGCAACATATAGAAAAAGCATTGACTTGGAACCTTTGTGATGGGTCGTCATCACATGGTGAACGAATAAATTTTTATTGAATGAATGATTTTGTTATAGATAGGAATGAACTACGTTTCTCTCAAGACAAGAGTGTTATCTACTTATTTCAAGTCCACGATCAATAATTGGGCATACAAATCAAAGATCCATATCGTTAATCATAATCTATACCACTAAAAATATCTCAAAATCAAAAATTATATATTTTCATGATCTCTAACCTATGCATCAAGTGAACACAGAACTAGATGATTTTTATTATGCTAATATGTTAAAATACATTATGGGCCATTTAAACTTATCGATCATGATCTATACATGTTAAAACATATGTACATTAAAAATCAATAGATTTAATACTTAGATCTTTAAACAATATAGTCTGCTATCATTTTAATTATATATTTGTACATCCACTTAATTCATAGGTTAGAGAGTAGTAAAACATGCGATTTTTGGTTTATAGGCTTTTTTGTGGTGCATATCACAAACAATATGTAGATCCTTGATTTGGATGTCCATTATTGATTTTGGAGATCAAAGAAGTACATACCTTCATCTTGAGAAGAGCAAACTCTATCTCACACACACATACATAGAGAGCGAAAGCTCAAATTTCTAAAATCCTAAAAAGCGGACAAATAATCATCATTCTGATACAATTTGTGAACACATAAGAGTAAGAAGACAGCTTTACCAAGGATAAACCTTCTTGAAGATGAAGATGAGATGGCACCACTTTGTAAGTTATCAAATGAGTTGTCCAACTCATCAAGAACCACATGAATTAAAATATATATGACAAGATATGGCCCCTTTTGGAGTTATGGTCAATACAACTAAAGACTACAATTTTGTCTGCGACACAAGTTATCAATCTTGGATCAGTTCTTAGGTCTTTTTCCTTTGAATATTTTTCAGCAAAATTTTGCTTTTGAAACAGACAAACAAGATTTACAATGGATGGCTGTAAATTTCAGGTTTTGGTTAAAAAAATACTATTTACAATATATAGCAGCATTAATTTTAGAATTTTTTCTGTTTTCTTTTCTGATACACATATTGAGCCATAAATCTAAATCTGAGTATCAAGAGTTCTTGATTTTAATTAATTTTTGAAAGCTTAGTCTTTCTTTTTAATTCAATCCACCCTTCTCTAAAACACATATCACCGTATTCCAAAGGAGTGCCTGCATCACCTACATTAATGCAGGAGGAATTTTCAAGAGGACATCTCTGCATGAAACGCTGTGCGCTTTCCAACAAATATATCGTGGGCGTGTCTACGGAAGAAAAGGACGTCAGTTGCTGCAGGTAAAATCGGGCACCCTTCAGTAAACAAAGATGCCAGATAAACCAAGACCATCAAATCGCAATTCCACCCGCTTGCAGAAAATCAAACCACAAGAACAAGACCTTTGGTTTCTACAAAATTTCAGAAGTCTAAAACCCTAGAAAAGATCACGTCTACGATTCGACCATATAAAGCAGTTCGATGACACCGTTAAATTCAGACGACGATGACGATGTAGATGATGCCTCGATCAAGAAACGATCCCCTCAAATCCTAATAATAGGAAGAGCAAGGCCATCACATATAGGAGGAGGAGCGGAGGAGGCGATGGTACCTTTGGCCGCGCGCTTGAAGCCGCAGAGAGGGCACTCGGCGAAGTCCAGCGAGTCGAAGGAGAGAAGCGTCCCGCACATGCCGCAGAACAAGAAATCGCGGGCCTCGCAGAACGCCATCCCCTGCCGTTCCGACGACGGCCGCCTGGCGGAGAGCGGCGGGAGGGAGAGAGAAAGAGAGAAGAAACTAGAAAGGGTTTCGGTCCACCGCCCCGCCGAACCTGCACGGACGAGTGAGGTTCTCGACTCATCAACATCGACGGACCCGAAACTCAAATCCATCCAAATTCCAATTCGATCCAAGTTATCAGGCCCATCATGCAAGCTTTAAGCAGCATGGGTAGCGTCGTAAGGCGGCTTGCGCAACCAACGAAGTCCATGCACATAGGCCCAATCCAGCCCGAACATAACACACGTCGCTGCATACCTCATTCTTCTGGCTTGCAAAAACTCGTGACTTTGATCCGCAAATAATTATTTTTTTTAGATTTTTTTTGCATAAATATTTTTTTAAGAATTTAAATTTGCATAAATACCCTCTAAAAATACTCCTAATATAACGATTCTTCTAATGCCATTAATAAAAACAATAAATTATTTTAATAAATAAATAAATAAATTTTTTAAATTATTTTTTTGTCCTCCACTGCGATCATCTTATAAATGTTTTTTTTTTTTTTTTACACATCTATCCATTAAAGATACTTTAGTCATTTTAATTTGAAAATAGTTAATTTTTTAACGGCATTAGATGACGTAGGTATACATACAAAAATAAGAAAAAAAAGGATAGAATAACAAAACAAGTATTTTATGCAAGTATACATGCAAATATTAATTTTGGAAAGATATTCAGACAAAATTCGATATTTAGGAAGGTATTCATGCAAAAAAAAAAAAAAAGGCTAAAAACGATTGATTCATATATTTCTAGCATGAATACAGCCAATTAAATCAAAAAATAACAAATTCCAAAGCAACTCTCCTTTCTCAACCCACAGGATGCCTCTGGAGTGACTAGCCACATATGAAACCATCCAGTCCGCAATCCGTTTACCTATCTGAAAACATGCTTGGTCTGTCTGCAAATATTTGTTAAGCAAAAACGCTATAAAATGCTCGAGGACACCACCCCTTCTATTGACCGCTGGACCAGACAACCAAAGCGATATGAGCATCTGAGATAAGAAAAAGGGATGACAACTTGCACACGCTTTACAGAGCACGAAGTATTCACCTGCATTACTCCCTCAATAGTGCTTTCACCTAGTCTGACTATTATATTGGTGTTAACACGTAATTTTTGATTCTCCAACTATCGCTCGGCATTTTGACAATAGGTTAAATGAGTTAAATTATCAAGACAATTTACACGACAAGAAGAACAAGAACAAAAATTTTGATGTCAGACCATTCGCAAAGGCCACAGAAGTGCCTGTAACTTAATCCTTGCTTCGAATAGTAAATGTGCTCAACTTTCTAAACTCAGCTTATTCTGTAGTTTTTTAGTATTAAAAGAAGTTCATAGTTTGCTCAGCTAATCTATAAAGGAATGCTATATTCAGCAGTAAACAAGCAAATCCTGAAAATATCTGACTCACTAATTTGCCCCTTTATTTGGCATCCATACCAGAGGAGTGATGTCATGACGCATGCAAGATCTGAATCTCTTAACACCTTTCTGTAGTCATAAAAGGCATAAAGAAAAAATGGAACGAAACCTAACCTGAACTCTTAAAATGGGATGCTATCATGATTTTTAAAGTGATCTTCCGCATGTTACCGATATGGCAATGGCAGTTGGTCTCTATCCTTCGATGATGCAATAATTGCCTGCAAGAGAAATATGTGCATAAAAACAAAAACCTAGGACGGGATAATGTACTAAATTTCCATGCATTAAAGGTCTGTGGTTGCTATTGGGGAACTATGCCTATGTTGAATTTGGTAGCAAGTTCAGGGGACAACTATCTCATTCCAAAAGACTCGAGGGATTTTAACATACACTCAAATCAAAGCAAACTTTATGATCTCAAATCACTGGATTTATTCGGCATTCAAATGATCATTCCCATGGTCGGCAAAGAATTACAGCTAAAGCTTGAAAAACTGCTGCTGCATCTCGATTGGATTCTGTCAGCACCTCAAACTGCCGGAATCAAACATCTATAGAACAAGACCATGGAAGAAAAACCTGATTTTAAGAATTAGAACCTAAGACCACATAATTTAGACCAAAAAATAGGACAGCATTTTCAAATTGAATCATGCTAAGTTATAAGAAATAACAATGATAAACAAAAGATAGGGACATTCTACAACTTAAAATTGCATGTTGTCCGGATGTAAGCCGACAATAAATCATCAAAATGGTTTTTCTTGCAAGGAAAAAGCTGCTATGCCACGGAAATTGCATAAGAAAAAGGACTTGAGATTCTCTGTTGCTTGGCAGATTAGATAATAACAAAATAAAAGATCTTTGATGATCAAATGCTTAAAGTGAAGGTATTTGGCCTCATTTGTACTGATATCAAGAGTTGAATGAATTGCTGCAATCTTAGCATTATAGATTCAGAATGTCTACATTTTACCAAGTCACCAATGTTATTAATCCCAAGGATAATATTACCATCATTCTAAATTGGGAAACTTGAATTGGTTGGATTAAAAACAATTCTAATTTGAAAGATCTATTATAGAGCATATACTTGTATTTTCCATCGAGGTATAACAAAACAAAAACAACCAAAGATAAAAAAAATTGCATCATGTCAACAAAATTGAAAAAAAAATCCTCAATTGCAATTTACAAATCTAACTCTGTCATGTATGTTTCTACAAATAATAGATTCGAGATATAGAACTAACTTTTGCGAATAGGGTTAGTCAAGACCAGACTGCTCTATATTATTCCAGCTAACCATTATAAAGATTTTATTTCCTATCAAGTGCTCCATGGTGTGCATGAAGCTAAACTACCATTGAAGAACAATGATAATCAGAAAAAGCAGGATTGTAAACATGTTGCTTGTAAAAAGAATGAATAACAAATAAAATATGATGGACGCCAAAAAAATAAAATATGACCATAATTATATGTATTGTGTTTGAACAACATTCTTGCCTGCGTCAGAACAATCCAACCATCATTAAAAATTCCGACGATAATAAGTCTTGTGTGCATGATAAAAATCAAATAACAAAGTTAAATCAAATACAACTTATTGCAGCTTCACAAGTTCAGTAGTACAGATGTTGAAATGACAATATTTCTAGGTGTGGTAATGAGCGTTAGAGTCACTCTGCAAATATATCAATTATCAATGGTGTCTAGGCACATGCTGCTGCTAAAATCCCCTATATCCTACCAAAATTGCTAAAGAAAAACTCTAAGATAATCATAGAGAAAGAAATTGCCAAGATAACATAGGCTACAAAAGAAAGTTAAGATGCTTCGGCTCATTAACTTTCAAAAAGTCCGAAATGTCAATATATCAATCACTTTGAGAATGAAAGTACTAAAGACATCCACAGAATACAAATGAAGGTTGAGATGTTTTAGCTCATTAAATTTAAAAAAGTCTAGAATGTCAATATAGCAATCACTTTGAGAATAAACATACTAAAGACATTCCACTGAGAATTCTTTACTCATGTTACCACATGCTTGACTAGTACAGTACGCGGGACATGGATTTGGCACAAACTACTCCAAGGAATGATTCCTAGAACTGATTTCAGTAATATTCAAAGTTCCTTGCCGTCTCTGTGTCAAATTTTCTTTCTTCTTTTCTGTTCCTTCTCTATTGCTTAAATCTCAGCTCCGACCATCTTTATCTAAAGCCCCAAAACCATCTCTAAGCCAAAAAATAATCTTATAGTATAAACGATATATTTGACTTCACAAGTTCACATATTTGATGGTTTCATGAATTATATCCATGATACACTGCATTATCCCTAAAATATCCTTCACAAATCATACATTGCTATGTCGAAGTCAAGTACTTACCAGCAGAGAAAGTGGTTTTCAATTAGCTTAAAACTCTACAGAGTATTTTATTATCCATCAACAAAAGCATGTGCACCTATTTTCTACATGTTCCTGTGCAACTAACAATTACATAACAAATAATAAAACATGTGAAAGCAAGGAACCATTTAAAGATGATTTATACGCTTGCAATCATTCAAGGTATAATGTGCAATAAGGAACATAAACATATCGCTTGGACTGGGATCCACAATCCACATAAAACATTAACTTGATTTATCTTCAATTTTTTCCCCTTTCTTTTTAATATGCATTCATATAATTTGGATATAGGACATCCTTGAGAAGACAACCTACACATGTGAATTAATAAAGAAGGTACCTAAAAGCAACAAACAGACCACCTATGATGCAAGGGCAAAAGTTCCATACGATGGAAGAATTTTAAGGATGAGCTGAAATAAGAAGCACTTAACCATAAATTCAGCTAAGTATATTTTAAAGACTTTGAGGTTCAGAAGTTACCGCAGCGAAAAGCAAATTTATCTTTCACTCCAATTCACTCAAATGTGAAGAAACCAGTTGCTGGGTGCTGTAACCACATCTTTCTGTCCTTTCAGCTGATTGAAGATACACTCCAGGAGCTTTGACAGATAGGACGCCCTGGTTTATTTCAAATTTGACTGAAAGAAGGCTGTTTGGGTCCAGGTCCATGAAAGGAAAGGTCAAAGGTTCAAGTTCCCAGGTCCAGCTGAGGATGTAGAATGTTAGTACAGGTGGCTGTTTTTTACAGCCTGACGGAGAAAAAGAAAAGTCCAGTGGTATAAAAATGGGCAGCTGGGTAAAAAGAAGGGCTGGTAAGAACTGTTTTAGCAGCAAGTTCAGCGCTTTGGCTCGAAGATAAGGAAAAAAGAGGTTGATGTGGTGACAATTAGAATCCCAAATGCAGGTTACCTCAACTGATCTCTGCAACCGATCAAAATTGCAGCTGGTTGGCCTTCTGCACCAGAAAGGCAGCAAGATGGAAACTGGGGCTGTTGTTTTGGGTTACTTCAAAGCTGTGGCACGGACTGATTCCTGAGGCTGTTCAGGTCAGGTATATAGTAGAAAATTAAGTGACAAAGGAAGAAAAGCCAACATAATAATGTTAAATCTTATTACCTGCAGGACTGCAGCTAAAATTGTAATGATATTCTAGTAATAAATCCAAAGGGCGGGCAACAGTCTTCACATGACAATTAGACACAATTCAACATTGGATAACACACAAGAGAAAATAAATGATAGAACAAAAGATTCGACCTGCCCTAGGGCGGTAAGCAAAGAATGCAAATTTGAGATATTGGATTTCTGGTTAAGTTAAAATGATACTATGATAATTATTAAAATAAAATTATATTAATCACATAATAATTTTTAAAGACGATGCATCCAATAAGTTTCTTGGAAACATACCACAGAATGAGTGCACAATCTACTAACATAATTTTTTACATGCATATAAGGAATCTACAAGACATGACTAGCTATTGTATCTTCTAGCAAAGCTAAACAAGCAAGGAAGCTACAGCAGTATCCAGTTGGGAGATATAATCATAACCAATCAAGCATTAAAGCCGCTGGACATTACCAATTAAGAATTTCAAGGATAGAAAATTAATTCTCTCCAAAAATAGCAATGACCACAAGTAGGTTGAACACCATTATCAGTATGTCCACAGCAGCTATTTTAGCACAATCTCTCTGAACTGTGCTTACCATAAGCAATCTCACTTAACTATATACATTACATGCTTAAATATATGAACAGATTCCACTCAGATGTGAAGTCAAATACCACAGATCCCAACTTATTCATCCATCTGATATTTGAGTAGCATATGCAGCCTGCTTCCATCTACAACTACCGTGGCTCCAACTTCACTCAAATTCACCAAAGTGAAATTCTAAGTAACTAAACCAATTTCAGCCAACATCCATGGCTCACAAAAGTAAATATAGCATATAAGAATGCAGGCAATTTTTTTTTTTTCTAAGAAACATCATGCCTCACAGACATCATTTTAAATTAGCATCTTTAGCTCCAACATAAACAGAATTCATCAGTACGGTAGCTACAATTGGAGCAAGTAATCATCTTAATTAAGAAAGAAAAGATCATAGATAGAAAACAGACTCCTTACAAGGAAGGTAAAGGTCAGAAGACTCAGAACTCAGAACACTAATTACCAATTTTCAATCAGAACATCATCTTTGCTTCACATACATGCAAATCACAAACCCAACCATCCCTCCGAGGACCCTTCAAGCACAAACACTCCCATGTCTGCCGCCAATTTACCTTTTTCTCCCAAGTAAAACACCAAAAGTTCCAAACTTGGTACCATTTCCCCCTCGATCACCCTCCCAGAAAGCCTCATACAAACCCGACTTCGGCAAACTGGGGCCTTACCTTGGGCGGCCGGCCGCGGGGCCTCTTGGTGCCGGCGGCGGCCGAGGCGCCTCCAGGATTCTTGGGGGGGCGACCGCGGGGGCGGGCGACCTTTACGGGGGCGGAGGGGTCGACGGGCTTCGGGGGTCGGCCGCGGGGGCGGCGGGGACCTGCGGGGGAGAGGGGGAGCTTTGGCTTGGGGGGACGGCCGCGGCCGCGCTTGGGGGGTGGCGGGGCGTCGGGGCCGGCGCGGAGGTAGCAGTTGTTGCCGAAGACGAGCTCGCCGGCCTCCGTCATGCGGGCAAGGTGCCCCGCCAGCAGCGACGCGTGCGACGGCGGCAGCTGCCCCCCGTGCGCCGCCTCGATGTGCTTCGATATCGCCGACTTGCTCGACCCGCTCTTCTCGTCCAGCGCCGAGATCGCCGTCAAAATCATCTGAAGCATAAAAAAAGGTGGATGAAATCTATAAACCAAGAAGGAGAGGTGAATTAGGGTTTGGCATTTTTTATGAAGTTTTGGGCTGACCTCGGGGTAGGGGGGGAAGGAGGGGAGCTTGGGATCTTCGTCAGGGGCCATGAGAGAGACAGAGACCGAGAGGGGGGGAAAGGGAGAGAGGCGGTGTGGTGGGTTTGGGTTGGGATGCGAGGAAACGAGGAAGGGGTTAATTAAAGGTTGAGTGGATCAGTGGAGAGGTTAAAGATGGGTTTTGGGAAAGAACGCGGTTCGCCTCGCCGGCACCTGCGACCGCCGACAGGATCTAGCTTGTCCTTGCGAGTCAACGCTTGGCTGGATTTGCCAGTGGACGGACGGCCGTGTAAGATTGGCCAGATCTGGATCAAAGCCGAGGTCCGAGTTTTTGGACCGGAAAGGTTTTCTCTTTTCTGGATGGATTCAAGGTCAGGTCAAGTTGGGATCCGGTCGCAGGTCTCATGTACTGCGTAGCATTCAGCGTCCATGTCAGGCATCAGTCCAGGGAAATTTAGAGATCCAAATCAAGGCCATAAAAGCTGCTGTGATCTGGATTTGGACCCTTGCGTTTGCAGCAGGTTGTAGAACAGTGTGGGCATTTGTCAGGACTGCTTCAGGCACAACACCAGGTGGCAAGCTGATCGTAGAATCCTGTCAGATAGAGTGGATTTTGGTCTCTCCAGTTTACGAACAGCCTGTTTCAACCAGCCACCTGGATTCTAAGCCAAAATGTGCATCTCAAATTGCTTCCGTATTTTTTTCTTTTTCTTTTTGAGAAACCGGGAATCCGTCCAATTCATTGAGATGAATACAAACAGTAAGGGGTGTGCAGAAAACAGCAAGCTCTCAGTCATCTGTTATCACATGATGAGTTTGGTATAAGAAAGGGAGTGAGATGAGAGAGAGTTGAAGGGGAGTTTATGTGCATCAGTCCTTCCACTCAAATTGCTTACCCTTGTCTTGACTGGAACGAGAAGAAAGAGTTTAAGAGTCCTCTGCTTTAGATTTGCTTGGATGATTGGATAATCTCCAAGTGTTTCTATTTTCAGCTACAAAAAGTTGCGTGATGCTTAAGAAGAGTGGAATCTAACAGTGCCAAAGATTTTTTTTTTCCCCCGAGACTGTATTTCTCGGTGAGCCGTCCATCCATTCCTAAATATTGCATTATGGAATGCTACAATATGGAGAAATCTTGTCCACCTACATGTAAGCATTATGATGAAAATAACACAAGCATTGCCTATTAGATTTTTCCCCATTATGTGTGTGAGGACCCATGCGGGCGTGTGTTTAGTCCCACATCGATTATTCGCCGAAAAAATTTTGGATACTTATATAGGACTAAGGAACCAAAAAAATTCTTCCAGCTAGTCTTTTTAGACTAGATCTTGTATTATTGCAAATGGTATTAAAGTGGATCTAATCTATAACCTATGTGAACTAAGGAACACTGCAGCACAGGTTCATAGAGACTGACTGCGAGCCAATTGTAGTGCTTATGATTAGATTTAAACTCTTATCCCGATGAGGTCGTCAAGGTTTGAACGGAAAAAGTATGTGTCGACTTATGCGGGCGTGTGTTTAGTCTCACATCGGTTATTATCCGAGCAGATCTTAAGTACTTATATTGCTCCTAGAAATCTAGAAAAGCATTCACAAATGCATGCCTCAATTTCTTCCTATGCTTGCCCATTCATAACAAACAAAACCCTACGTGTTATATACACATGAACTTTAGAAAGGAGTATAGTTGTCAAATTTACTCCAAGACATTCTTGATTAACGGTTCGCGGACATACACTGAATTCTCCCTTCCATGGATAACCACCTGCATTGCAAGCGCCATCACTAGCCCAAAAATAGCAGAAATAGCAAACGACATCCTCCTAAGAGGTTTTTTTTTAAAAAAAAAAATTGCTTTCACTCTATTCTTCATCTCCACATGATAAGAACTTGGTTTATACTAAGAGGAGTGCAAGCCAATTTCCGAGTATTAAATGGTGGAACATTTGAACTCTATGATGCCTGTATCTCGGTGACAGTAGATTGGCTGGGTCCATCATGAGCACCCTCTTCTTTGCGACAAACTCACCCACTACCAAACGCGCAAAAACAGTTGATACAACTAGGTGACCAGATCACAAAATAACATAAAATAAATTTCATTCATTCCAATCTTTGGAAGAATATACCAAGTAAAATGCTCTCGTTTTTATTGTTTTCATTAGGTGGTAATGGAAACGAATTGAAATGAATGCAGGAGCCTCTTTTACAGAATAATATAAAAGAATTACAGAACAGTCTGGAATATATCAATTCAAGAAATAATTTAGTCTTTTGCATCAATTGCATGTCAGCCCGAAGTAGATAGGTTAGTTATACCTAACTCATGAGAAAAACAACTCTATGAAGTTGGCACATCATCGTCGGGACCTGGAATCAAGTGAGGACCTGATTTTAAAAACCTTGGATATATATTTTACATAAGAAAAAGAACCTTGGATGGAAGGGGTTCTCCGACAACATCCTCCTAAATGACTAGCATCTGATTCATGCCATATATTCGCAAGCGCTTCGAAACTCTCGTCTCCAAAACACTCGGATGGCACGAATCAGTGCAGTTGCCAACAATTGCCGGTGCTAGCTCAGTTGGCTACTCGCCCTTGGGAGAAAGTTTGGGATTCAAATCCTATATATTTCTAAAAATTATATCAAGCATAGTTGTAACAACCCAGAACCTCACCCAAAATGGCTAGCCGGAAGGTATTATTTGGGTTCCTTGATCCTGTATAAGTACCCAAGATCTACCCAGCGAATAATCGATGTGGGACTAAACACACGCCCGCACAGGTTCTTACATACTCCCCCCGTTCAAGCCCTGACGTCCTTGTCAGGCTAAGAGTTCAAATTCATTCAAATCTAATCACAAACACCACGATCAGTCTGTGGTCAACCCCAATGGATCTGTGCTGCAGTGTCCTCTAGTCCACATAAGTTACGGGCCGGGTCCGCTCGATACCATTTGTAACAACCCAGGACCTCACCCAAAATGGCTAGCCGGAAGGTATTATTTGGGTTCCTTGATCCTGTATAAGTACCCAAGATCTACCCAGCGAATAACCGATGTGGGAGTAAACACACGCCCGCATAGGTCCTCACAATAGTTGTATAATAGCATGACTTTTGATATTTCAATCATGCATGCCCTCTATAGTGTACATCTTTGTTGTAAACTAAAACGCCAGCCGAAAGATATTATTTAGGTTCTGCTCAGTGCATAACCGATGCGGGACTAAATATATATGCGTATGGATCCCCACATACTTCTCCGTTTAAATTATAATATCCTCACTAGACTAAAGATCCAAATTCAATCATAATCACCACGATCAATCCGTGGTCAGCCCCAATTGGCCTACGCTACGATGCCCCTTATTCATATGGCTCATAGGCCGGGTTCATTCTAATACCATTTGCAATAACTCAAGATTTTATCCAAAAAGGCTAGCCAGAAGATATTATTTAGATTTCTTAGCCCTATATAAGTACCCAAGATCCATCCAATGTATAGCCAATATGGGTCTAAATATATATACCCGCATGAATCCTCATAATATTAGTTTGCTCAGCAATATTTTAGTGCCTCATTTTCTATCGAGCATGAGTTATTGCTATCGATTTAACAATGTATTATATTTATTTTTACGGACTACACATGTCTCGGCAAATTATGTTCAAGACAGATATTGTATCGTGAAATTAGCTTGTTGATTTTTCAAAAGGAAGCTGACCATGATATTCCAGAAGAATCTTATTGAGGCTGATTTGCATATCATGCCTGCAATCCTTTTATTTCTTTAAGATGACATGAGTAGACAAACAGCATAAATTTGAAGAGTAGACCAAAAACTACCTCTGTCTCACAATGAAATTTTCAAGTTCTGTTCTGTATCATCATTTCCTCGCAAAGTTCAAGAAATCCAATATGGTAAGGCTTATTTAAGACAAGAAGACACAAGGAGATCAACATGTTTGATCCTAAGCTACCAAAGCACCCCAATTACTAACTGAGATTGTTTCCTGTAAGGTCCACAGACAAAGCCTGAACACAGGTTGCAAAAAATGAAAAAATATAAAGCATCGACGGTATCAAGTTAACCCATAGACTCAATGGGTCATGATATCATCAACCTGCCATCAGTTAGATGACAGAGTTAAAACTTTTTAGGCTCATGATAACAAAAAAAAAAACTTCTATTAGACATCTAACATTGTGTTGCCCATCCCAAGCACGGATAAGAAGGACTAAGGATCTATATCAGGTTGGCAGCCAGACATGTAAACAAGTCAAATTTTTATAAGTTCTATTCAAATATTCACCAACGTTAGCATTTCATATTGCACTTATGAAATGAAGTCCCAGCCAGGAATAGACTTCTGTTAAAAGGCAAAAACGTGAATACCAGCATATTTTGAACTGTTTTGGGATTAAAAACTGCAAATTACATGCCTGAAGCTGAGAGCTGTTAGAAATAAGAAATTGTGAGCGTTTTTATTTTTTGAAAGATATTGTGGAATGCTACCATCAGAGTTAAAGTTAAACCAGATAAGGACTTGTGAGCCTTTATCTTTTTTAGTCTTTCAATTGTTTTAGTTAACTTCTGCCAAAATGAAGCAAGAGATGCATCACTTACTCAAATTGTATCATATACTGACTTCTATTCTATGATGAAATAAAAGAATAAGGAGAGCAAAGCTGTGCTTCAAGTTTATTAGGAATAGTCTCCAATGCCAGAAGATCAGAGCCAGAATCTACCAACACCTACAATCGCTGCCTATGAAAATCTTTTAGTTTCTCCAAGTTCACATTCATTCAGAGCCAGAATTTACCAACACCTATGAAAATCTTTTAGTTTCTCCAAGTTCACATTCATTCCATTAAGTCCACTGGTCGAATGACCCGCTTGTCCATTAAACAAAGAAATATATTTTCAGAGAACACCTTTTTTTTTCTTTTTGATTAAGAGGAGGATTGACAGGAGCTAATCCACTCTCATCTGTGAGCGAAGGGAAAAGAAAGAGCAAAGTCAGATCAGAAGACTAAAGAAAAACCAAAGAAAAGATGCTGGCAAATGGTCCTGTTTGGTGGTTACAGTGAGAAGCAGCAAGGATCACAGTGATGTTGGGGATGCGGTTTGCAGGAGGATAAGGCCGTTAATTGAGACAGTCAACTGGAATTTAAAGCCGTTTATTACACTAGAAATTAGACAAGATAGATAAGGCATCGAGAGAAGGAGTGTTCTGAACAATTATGTCAGCAGCAGGAGTGTTCCAAAACAAGGCAATCTTATTTCAGCATTGCTTCGAAAGAAAAGATATACCTCCAAGCAATCTCTGCAGAGCTCAAGAGCATCTTCTGCTTTTTAAACTAGAGCTGGATCAGCTTTTTATTTTGTCCAGATTGAAGCAATTCTTGGTAGATCTTTCTGGCTGCAAATCATAGACCAGTCATTAAGAAATTTTTTGCAAAGTACCTTCTTATCCAATCTGGAACTTGTCGGGCGGGTCTGGAACACTTAATTGACGGCAAAGTGCGATGCCAATGGACATAGTGAAGGGGCATTCAATCAAAATATGATCATAGGATTCGGGAGGATGTCCACACAAAGACATACTTCTTTAAGTTCTAAAGTTGGCACTTGCGAGTTGCAATGCACTTTGACTGTATTCTGTAAGTTCAAATGATAAGTTTAAGTTTTAAATTTTTCTGAAGTAAATTTGATGAACTTTCTTCTTTGTTGAACTCATTTACATTTTTTTCTTTTTCTTCATTATTTTGAAATGAGTAAGGAAAGATATATTTTGAATAAATCATTATTTAATTATTGATTTTGTATAAAAAGATGGTATTAATTTGATCATCTAAAGTGTATTTGTTTAGACTATTACCGCTTCATGCTTGGTTATAACTGTCCAAAATATTTAAACATGTATTGTTTTACAAAAAAAAAAAGGGAAAAAAGAAGAAAAATCTGATCTTTTCTTGCAAATCCGATAGTTAATTAAATAGATTTTCCATACAAAATCTACTAAAGAAAGCATACATAAACAAGAGGAAGGGAGATGCGTGGCTTGTAGTCCACTCTCAAAGAATGTCAAATCTCTTAGCAAATAAAAAAGTGCATCAAATGAGATTGAGGAATTAGGTGGAGAGGCACTAGACCTACCCCAATGAAAGTAGCAATTTTCTAGTATTTGATTTGCAGTAATTGACAGCAAATATGGCAAGTTCTTTGCACTAGTACTACACAATTTCAACTTTACCTACCCTATACTGCGAGAGGATTAATTCAATTCAGTGGTGGACTATATCTGGCCAAACTTGATTTAATTCAGCTCAACCTACTTCAACTAGGCCAACTGGATTGAACTTGGCCTGATACATAGATCCAATAGATTTGACCCAAATGACCTAACATAACTAAGCCCAAGTAAATCTAACCAAGAAGAGAGGTAAGATGAAAACAAAGGGATCATGCGATATTATTTTCCCTCAAAAAAATTTTCTGCACCTTAGTATCTAATTCTGTGCATGCTCAAGATGGTGAGGAATCAATGACCACCAGAAGCAGCATGCAACACATAACAGCAGCATTCGACCAAACTCGTCAATCTATTGGTCAGTGCTATTCATATTGAAATATTAATCTGTGCGCCCTGAATCATGAGTTATGATGCAATAGTTTGTGCCATAATTCGTCATTGCATGCAAATGGTATATTTAACATTCCAATGCTTAAATAATTAGCGTATCGTGCTAGGTCATGGTTGAAATTGTTTGACTAGTCATACAAAGTATTCCATAACTTAGAAAATCATAGGCCTTTGCACACACACACACACATACACACACAAGAAGACTGAATCATGAGTTATGATGCAATAGATTGTGCCATAATTCGTCATTGCATGCGAATGGTATATTTTATGTTCCGATGCTTAAATAATTAGCGTATCGTGCTAGGTCATGGTTGAAATTGTTTGACTAGTTATACAAAGTATTCCATAACTTAGAAAATCATAAGCCTTTGCGCATGCGCGCACACACAAGAAGGAAAAAAAGAAGAAGATAGTGGCATCATGGTTGCAATGCTTTTGAATGACTGGTTATAATACTATTTACAGAAAAGAGAAAAAAAGAAGACTATGACATCCAGTTTATGTAACTCCTCACAAGGTTTGCACCTTGCCTCTTAATCATTAAAAATCCTCACAGTGTAGCACATGACTAGCAACAAGAATACGAGCAACAATTGCGGGTGGTAGGAAGCTTCTCCTTCTCAACCCACATGCTGTGTAAATGATTGAATTGCGCCATTAGGCTGCCTCTTCTACATTCCTGTAGCTCAAAGATGTCTCATGATCCTGGGATTTATCCCCTTATCTCATCAACCTTTGACACAAATCTTGTTCGTTTCTGAAGCAGCAATAAGGAAAGAATAAGATTAAGCAAAGTCACTATTCTCAAAAAACGAATAAGTGAAGCCTCAAATTATAACATATAAATGGTTATATTCCTTCTAGCTATTTTTTTAAATAAAAAAAGAGAGAAAGCAACAGCAGCACATGGTTAAATAAGAGTAATTTATATGTAAACAGAGAGTCCTGAATGAATATAATGAAAATAGGAAAACAGAGCAAGCGGCGAGTGTAATACAAGTGAAGCTGCGGATGTCTGCAAAAAGAGTTATGAATTGCCATCCATTCTATTATGAGCTTTTTTTCATCCTTTCAATCTTTTAAACAAAACTCACAGAAATTTTTTTTGGAAAACTGTATAGCCTGATTAGAAGGAAGATTATAGATAAATTAGCCAACAATATCAGAGATGTTCTTCTTACTACGTGCACATCAAATCTTAAGTGGTCCTAAAGAAAATTGAGCATAACTTTCATAAGACTCTATTTGTCAAACTTCACATGACTGCATCATAAACTTGATGAACTGATACAGCCTCTGAAAACTGCAGTAGGAAGGCAAAGGCATGCTTTGTATAACTAGTTTTAGAAATGTATCCCAACAGTTTAGGATCTGCCAGGACAACCAGAAGTTTGTTGAATAAGGCATAAGAAAAGATTAGAAGCAAATAACGGCTTGACATCCGCATCATTTGAAACCGTTTATTTGTTGAAAATTTAATAAACTAATGCATGGTTTAGCTGGACACGCAAGCTTAATACGTTCCAATCTTATGCTCGTCTCCTAATCCTGGATAGGAGGTTGCTAGCTCGATCAAATATGATCACGTTTACATTATTCAAGATTTAAGCATATGACGTTGAATGCAGCTGTATGCATTCAAGATCTGGTAACAAGGCAAAACAGAAATGAACCGTGGGATAAACAGAGGGAGTAAGGAACTTTGATCAAATGGTATGAGCTTAACAATTTGTACCTTGAGCCTTGCTTGAGAGTTGAGAACGAGACTCTTCATTGGCTCGTGATGTGTATTCTAAAAATACGCAACCTTTATGAAGCCCTCAATCTTTCCAGCTGTAGGGGAAGGGACAGCCAGATATCAAAGAAGGGGAGTTTTATAACGAGTGATCGAATGTGATGACAGAATCTTGGGTTGAAGTTTCTTTGGATGGAAGTACAATGCGTGGAGAAAAGTGAAGGAGAATGGGAGGTCTATTACCCTGCCCCACCTCCCGCCCCGTGGCGAAAACTAAGAAATTGCTATAAAAAAAAAGAACGCGATCCCACAGATGGTAGGGCGTCTGAAAAGAGACGACGAATCATCAGGAGGAACCCAACGGTGGTATTGCCGGATCCCGAAAAAGGTCACTAAAAGACGGCAATGAAAGAATACCTCAATGCTCTCGAGGAGTATGTGAAAAAAGAGAAAAATCATTTAGAAGATTTGCGACATTTCTAGCTTTGCTTTTCTAGAATTACCTATATAACTAAATAATTATTCGGCCAAATAATAACAAATAACAATAATAATAAGAATAAGAATTTTAATACTTGGAAACCCTGTTACAATGCATGAAAGCTGACATTGCAGGCCGAGATATTTGAAATGAACGATTAAATTGTTATAGACAGCGATGGTGTATAAACTTTAGCTATACCTCCCTGGGCCGCTCCACGGTACTCCCAGCGCTCGTCTCTGCCCCATTCGCCGCACAGAGAGCCACGATTTTCTCGGCTGCCTCGCTGCTGTCACTGCTCTCCTCGACAAGCTTGGCCACCTGGGCCTTGGGAAGCCTCATCCGGATGCGGACGCCTCCCTCGCCGACGGTCTCCACCGAGGGCTTGGCGAGGGTGAGGTCCGAAGCGGACCGGCGTGAGAGCATAAGGCTCTCCAACCGGTCCTTGGCACTCATGTGGATGGCCCCGGACCAGGCCCTCCTGGGGAGCCGCCGCTCCTGGAGCCGGGGAAGCTCTACCAGGACGTAGAGCTTCCGCGGCTTAATGGCCTGGTCCGGGTCAAGCGGCTGGGCCCGGACGCCCAGCCGCTTTACCTCCTCGGCCTCAAGGAGGGTGTGCTCCGGGTGATCCCGGAGCACGTCCCCGGCCTGAGTCGGGAGTTTGAGCCGGATGGTGGTGCCATCCAGCTTCACCACCTTGGCTGTTCTTCTCTTCTTCCCGCCGATGACGTTGCCCATCCTCTTCCTCCTCCTGTCAGGAGCATCAAGTGGGAATAAAAAGAGGAGGGCGATGTGGGGTCGACCAAAGGGTGGTTGATTGTTATCGATGGAAGTGGGGATGGAATCGTTGTGGTTTGACGTTGGAAGCTTCAGTGGTTTTATTTCTCATTTGGCTCGGCAAATCCCATCACCTTCCTTTGTTTTTCTGTCTTCTTTTCATCCTTGCTGGAAGCCAAGTTTGGATAGCTGTCGAGTTGTAGCGATCCGGTGCCAGCAAGGAAGCTCCTCCTTTTGGTTGATTGGGAGTCGACTATATTCTACTAATTGGCCGTTGGAAGGGGGGTGGTACGTTCAAACGTTGGATTACGAAATGTGAAAGCATTTTACGTGAATATTTTTTTTAATTGTTTTTGTTAAATGATTGATAAATCTTCACCGCTATTTAACAAAAGAAAAAACTGCTTGACTTGTAAAATTTAGACACCAAGGTTGTCTTGCACGTTTCGTAAGTGCTCCATCACAAGTTGCGGTAGATACTTTGAGATCAAGGAAGCTTGGATCTTTTACAAGTTACTTTTTCACCTATTAAAAATTAAATTTTTTTTGCTAAAATATCTTTAAGCTATCAAAATTCATTAATAAATTTTTTTTATTAAAAATATAATAAGTATTTCATACAATTTTTCTAAAAAAATAGCTACTCGAACAAACATAAGTCACTCCAAAATATGACACTTTTTCATGCCAAAACTATTTTTTCAAATATTATATTTTCAGAAATTATCTTTTTAGAAAAAATATTTCAGTGAGTAAAAATTCTTTCCGTGAACTAAATGAGTTCTTTAAAATAGCAAATTATATAGTTTTAAGTATTAGAAGAGCAATTTCAGCGCTTGCTTAGCATTTTTTTATTGATTTGATGTGATATATTGGAGTAGCTGGAGATTACCATGGCTTGGGTTCCCTAGCGAAGTGGATCATTACATAGGAAAACCAAACTAAACTCCTTCTAGTTACTCTGTCTAATCGTGTGAGTTATTGTTTGTTGGAATTGATTGGCGCACTTCTTGGTTTGTTTCTTTTTCAAAGACAACAGCTAGAAAGAGTTAGAATGTGCATTTCACTAAAGAAAATGGAGAGTATGGAGAAGAAATTTCCTACTACATGGATTAATTAGTGCATTTCGCTAGACTAAAAACTAAAAGGACTTGGGCTTGTTCAAAGAAAAAGCCGACAAGGCTTGAATATAATACGTAGCACCCTTCAGCTCCACACATGTAGTGGACAGAGACTTTAAGTTTGACTCACATGATGATATTTCATTACTTTGTTAAGTGTATCTATGTATTAATTATGTGCATCCAATTAAAATATGCGTGCAAGAGTAGCTCTTTCTTCAGAAGACGCCCTCAAAAAGCAATGGTTCTTTCGATATCAAGTGAAACCTATGGTAATGACCCAATTCTCCAGACCAGCAGTTTACCACTTCACCTAGTTGCACTCAAAGCATCAATATTCTTTTCATTCTAATGTTCTTTTTAATAAGGTTCTGTTTATTTCAAATGTGAACTTTGCTATAACTTCAGCATGCTTTTTATAGCTATTTATTCCATGACATGGCTTAGTTCACACTGAAAAGAAGGCCAATCAGCTTGTCCTATTCAAGAAGATGCTTCGCATAAACCTCGGTTCAGACTGTTGCCGAGCCATAAACTTTCATTTATTCTTGTTCTACATATTCCAATTACGGATCTTAGAGCCTAATTTTACCTAGCAAACCTAACTTAGTTGACTCCTCGCCAACTATGAACATGGCCTACTTGGAGAAATTAGTAATAATAGCTTGACTAGCATCCCTAGGGCTTTGAATTTTGAACTCATCTCTTTTGACTTGGCATGAATAAATATCTATTACTCATCTTTCTGTTCATAAAATAAAAAGGAATCGTGTCTTTCTTACTTTTTGCTAGATTGGACCGTGTAATAATTAATTTGCCAGAGGGGGAAGATGGCTGCTTTGACTGCATGTTCTTTTTTTTGAGGGGGAGGGGGGAAGATTGAGAAGGCTTTGGTTGGATGTTGGACAGTGACTGAAGAGCCTTCATAGATTTTGTGGGTAATGATTTCCCGATACAATTTCATCATATAGTTTGTTGTCTCATGGAAAAGAAGGGGGAGATCCCCACTTGAATTTCATTAAATTTTTATATATATCATCAAACAAAGATCCTAAATTCAAGATTCAAAATACTCTAGAACAATCATTAAGTAGCAATCAAATTTGAAAATTCAAAACTTAAATTTCAAATTGCAAATCAGCTCGCTACAGGAAGATCCGAGCATGCAAAATTAGACTGCTAGAATGCCAAGAGAAAACAAGACTGCATCATTGATGTCGGTAGATCAATCGCCTACCAACAATGAAGATACACAGAGAGAAGGGGGCCAACCACACTAGATGGAGGGAGGGGGGAAGATATCTTCATCATACGGTCAACCACGATTTATGAGAACGCAAAGATTAGGCAATTCATTTTCTGTGCTAATAGAAATTAATTATGTTTTCTACCTTGTAAATAATTTTCTTCTACAACAATAATTACATAATAAAATTCTGCCTCAGCTAATGTCTATAATCCAATATAGAGATCTATTTTCACTACCTTTCAATTTTATATAGTTAGGATAATTTTAAGCATGATGCTGGCAAAGTCATTACAGCAATTACTTAGATGATTGTGTAAATTGTGTGCATTTAGCGACTTCGATTAATTATGGTCATCGGTGGTGCAACATAAGAACCAATAATATTGTATCTTTTTTTCAAGGCATGCTTCACATTAATCCCCAAAGTCATCCGAAAATTTTACTTTATAGGCGTGGAGACCGGCTCCCACTCTTCCCTTGTGTTATCACCAACACTCACCCTATGTTTAAGTGGATGGTAGTGATTGAGAGGAAAGTGCACCGGGTGAGTGGATGACATATTGGTCTATGCCCATAGTGGGGTGACATTGTGCGCAACCATAGGTGGATGCATTCGGTTGAATCTAGCAACGTGAAGTCGCTATTAAATAACCATCTTGCGCAAAATTTTAAATTGCCTTATGCTAAAGCTAAGATGCAAAATTCCATGGGTGGATCACATGCCACATTGTATGGCGTAAATGCAGGAGTATTGGTTGAGTAGGAATCATGTGCCATTGTGGTTGACTCAAATTTTAATAGGAGCTAGAGCTATTAGCCCAAAGTTAATGGCATGTCATTTTATCCCAAGACAATTCACAATATTGCCTCACTATTGGAAGTGCTCATGGCTATTCTTCTAGTAGCAATTTATGAGATAACGCTATATGAAACATCGCTTAGCTCGCGTGCTATTTCCATCTCACATGGTATAAAGAGATTGGTGCAATTTATGCAACATTAGTTGGCTTACATCATTAATGATATTTTTGTTCTTTAAAATAAATATACTTTTACTCCTGCCCCACTAAAACTGCATTGGGTTAGGCCATTTCTTTACTGAAGAAAAACCACAAGACCCATGTTACGTTTAAAACTTCGATATCTTGAAAGAGTTATTGCCAGTATGGGAGCCTAGTCCCACTCGTTGTCTTCTTCCCCCCTTTTTTTTCTCTTTTTTTCTTTATTTTTTTTAAAGAAGAAGTTTTTTTTTTTTGTGGCAAATGAAGAAGAAGGTTAAATCTCATGAAATAATAGGTACAGTTAGCACAACATAAAGAATTTAGCTGAGCAGGAAGGACAGCTGTCCAATTAATCCGAACTACCATGAAGAAGTCCCATCCCTTATCTTAAATGGACAGTGCTAACTAAAAACGGGCAACTGAATCTAGAAGCCATGCGACCCTGTAAGCGAGTAAGAAAGAGAAATTTATAGCATCGTACCGTTCAGTTCCAAGGTACGATTTGAAGTGATGTTCTTTTAAATAAGAACCCATGCATGTGCCTCCGTCTGAAGACAAGTCTGCAGTCATCCTTCTTGAAAGTCCATTCATGGACTGAAGCTCATAACTGGAGTTGGTTTTCGGCCATAAACATAAGCAGTATTCTACACTTGCAGACATAGACATCAGCCATTCATGCAAGCCAATAGAACATGACTTCCCACAGAATTCTAATCAGGTAACACAACCAGTTGGCTTTCTAGGTAGTCTTTTTGCAATCTTCTATGAGCAGAGATCTTAGTTTCTTAAAAGAATGCAAAAACTTTGAAGGAGTACTATTCTATTAAGCACTTAGGGTCTAAACAACATTTGCACAACGACCTTGGAGCGATGCTAGGATGACACAAAGATGATGTCCCATCGTTTCAAATCCAAAAGGAGATTTCCCTCATGTTTCTTCCAGTGGGCGGCCACCCAAACTATAGTGAAAGCTTTTACAGGATAAAAAGAGATGGTAGTTGGATGAAAGGTGGTCACGCGTTCACTACTGGTTGTCTCATGCTTGCTTTGTTACTTTGACCAGTTGCAGCTGCACTTTACTTGCACTTTCACTACCAGCTAGCTTTATCTGCGGGGAATGGGAATGGCTATCTCAAGTTCCAAACAATAGTTGAGTTGCATCTAGAAGTCCAAAACTTGGCTTGCTTTGAGACTTTGAACAGTTCCAGTAGCACTTTGCTTGCACCTTCGCCACTAGCTTTATCCGCAAGGGATGGGATTGGCTATTTGGCTATCTCAAGTTCCGGAAAAACCGTTGAGGTGCGTCCAGAATTCCAAACCTTGACCGATCCCCAAAACTCAGGGATTAGAACAGCTCTTGCAAAACGAGGTCCAAGCTGAATCCTTACGGTCGATCTGATCTCGCAAGATGCCATGAAAGTAGCTCAAGACACTGAACTCGGTCTCACGCATTTTTCGCACGACCAAGAAAAAATAAGAGGTGGGGGGAGAGAGAGAGAGGGAGACAGTAATCGACTCAACTTGAGCTCGTTGAGTTCATGAGATAAACGGGGTTTAATTTCTTGCAGGTACTTAAGAAAAAAGACTACTCCATTAGATGTATATGACAAGAAGATAAAACTCTTGCCACCCTCAACATGTTGAATGTGCTAAAGAAGCTTTCGTACCTAAACAAACTGACCCATCCATATCAGCATACCATTCTCGGCAACAAAGTATGAACACTTTGCAAGCAGTCAAATGCGAACGTTGAGAAGCTGAAATCTAAATAGTTCCCCTGTGACAACCACAGTAGGGCCAGAAATGCAGGAAGAATTTTAAAATGATAGTGATATGTTGGAGCATCCAGCTTCAAATTTCTCTAAAGATGACAGCAGCAGTGACATCATGCAAAATTAATGTGAAGGGATTCCTGCTCAACTATTGGAGGATCAAGGTTGAATAGTAACATCACAAATGTCACGACAATACTATCGTTCCTTGGTATTATGCAATCTCACATGGTATGATTTTTAGAGGAGAATTCAAATTCATGCCATTGGGGTACCGTGATGCATTTACCGGCTTGTTAAAAATTCTCAAACAGCTTGGCAACTTATCTGTTTGATATCTCCTTTGAGAGTAGGAAGGCAAAAGAAATGTGATGGAAGATCTTCAATAAAGCTATGTAGATTTTAGAATTCTAGGATTTTTCCCAATGACAAAAAAACTTTGGATTTTAATTTATTGAATCACATCCTTGTAAATAGATTTTGGGGTGTATTTGGTTCGTGACCAAAATCAAAATCGGAATGGATTGGAGTGGGGATGGGAATTAAAATGCCCATATTCTTCAATACATTTAATTTCCAACAAGAATCGGAATGGAATTTAAAAACTAGAAAAAAGTCAAAATTAGATTTTGAGAGATTGAAGTATTTCTATTTCTTATTAAATCGGAATGGAATTTTCTCTGACCAAAAAACTTGAATAGGATTCACCCATTCCTATTCTTATTCTGGGGCCCAAATCCTCCCGACCAAGCATGCCCTGGTATCTGGATACTTAGGAATGAAAGACTGATAGTTCACATCCATCTTTCCCCCTCTGTCCATACATCAACTCTCACCTATAGCAGATACCAAACCTCTAGTGTTTGCACCATGGTACCATTTGGTCTATCCGGTCATGACCTTTATATAATATAAGTATTAAACATAGAGTATTTGAACCAGACACCTGATTACTTAACTCTGGCACCTAGAAATGCCATTCTCGCAGCACCATCTCCAATACACCTTCAGTGCTTCCACATTGCATAACATTAACAAGGGAAAAGTGAAGCTTTAAGTTAAACACCGCACTCTAAAAGCTCATATAGAACACAAAAATGTGGGGCTTTCATTGTTTTCTCCCTAGTGGTTTTGTGTATCAACCCTCAAATAAAGCAGAAGACAAGAAAGGTGAGGATTAAACACTCTCATGTCTTCCCGCAGCTTTTGTCTGGCTGGTCAGATAGGCAACCAGACCAAATACAAATTCAATTCAATAAGTAGACATGGATTCTCTATACTGCTTCATACTATACTTCCACATGCATTTATGGAATCCACTGATCTAGAAGATGATGACAGACAATTACACAATTGTGAAAGGTTGTTTCATTGCAGAAGATTCCAACAAAAAGCAACATAACTTGAAAAAAAATTATTACAAATGTTCAGCAGATGCAAAGAACAGTGGAGATCATGCCAATTTTTCATATCCCACAACCAGCTCCCGGAATGAAATCGCACAACATCACTTAAAAGAAGATACAGAGGAAACCTTCACAGACTCTCGTAAAGAATGAAGTTAATTCACAAACCAGTATACATGACTTGTCATCCACTGGTTTTGCACGCAAATGAAACAATTATAGAAACTTATACAGCACAAACAAAACAATTGCAAAGAAAACTCACCTAGTGTGTCTGCAACTTATTCAGATGCTCGAGCAGAGAAGTAGCCTTACGCTTGGCTCTATCTGTACCACTTCTTGCCAACTCAGTTAGCGGTATAAGAGCACCTAGCTGCACTATACATTCAAGGTTCTCATGATTTTTCTTACAAAGAGCTAGTAATATGGCCGCCGAGTTCTCCTTATTGCGCGGCTGGCTAGTCCTTAAAAGGTCTATTAGAAGCGGGATCATGTTAGCTTTAACTACAGCCACCTTGCCCTCTTGGTGGCTCACAAGAACTGATAATATTGTCAATGCTTCATCTATCATGCAATTGCTGGAAGGATCCTTTAGCATATCAAGTAAAGGTGTCAGTATCCCAGCCCGCACGGCACGAACTTTGTTGCCATGATAAATGCACAAGTTGAACAAAGCTGTTGCAGCATCTTTTTTCCCCCTTAGGCTACCATTTTGGAGCAACTTGACCAATGATTCAACTGCTCCTGGTGTGCCTCCGATGGTTATCTTATTCTCATCCACAAGTGACAAGCTAAAAATGGCTGCTGCAGCATTCTCTCTCGCCTCCATGCTTCCAGAATTAAGTATTTTGATCATTTGAGGAATGGCTCCAGCAAGCATTATTATTGCCTTGTTGTTATCATATATCGAGAGGTTCAAGATAGATGTCACTGCATGTTCTTGGATTTTTGGGTCGTCCGCCGATAAAAGAGTAACAAGAACTTGGATAGCTCCGGCCTCTGCTATCAGAATTCTGTTATCCATGCTCCTTTTGGCCAGCGATCGGATTTCGGCGGCAGCAGACCTCTGCTCCTCCATGGAGCTACTTGAGAGACTACGAACCAGTGCCTCGATTTTGTCTGTGTCCCCACAAATTTCATGGTAAGATCCATTGCTCTTTCTTAAACTTCCACTGGTTGATCCATGTGGTCTCTGAATCCTGTTTTCTTCACACCACTGCATGATAAGACTTCTCAGCACATAGTTAGGGGTTAATATAAGATTTTGGAGCTTCTGCTGAGTCTTTGGGCACGTCTGGTTGCCACAGTCGATCCATCTCTGAATAGAAGACCTCTCATAAGTCTGCAAAATTTTAGCAGTAGACAGTCAGCACTAGCCCAGAAGAAACAATAGTTCATACAAAAGAAAATTTCTTTTGAAGCGGTTGATCATCCTGGTTAGTTTACCTGTCCAGTGGCAACGATGACAGGATCTCTCATCAATTCAAGGGATATTGGGCAACAGAAGTCCTGCGGAATCACCGGAGAATCAGGTTTCTTGATTTCATCAAAAGTCGTTATGGCATCATTGCTGGACTTGATATCATCTCCAACAGTTTTATCAGGATCAGCAAGTCTAGCTTGCTGGAGTGTTTCCAACAGAGTGGATTCTATTTGCTTGGCCTCAAGCTCAGACTTTCCATTAACTTCAGCAACTAGAACTATTATTTTCTGGAAATCAACATCAGCGCGGCCTGGGCTGTCATTCTTCCATGCTTTGCGACAGTTTGACAGCTCCAACATAACCTCTTCACCGTGCACATGGGAGAGTGTATCATAAATTGCTGAAAAGATTTGTAGATTTGATTTATCCTTCTCTGCTGCCCTTCTCAGCTGTGCACGCACCAATTCAACCTACAATGAAGTCATGTTAGCCTGGTACTCTGGAACAGCTTAACTTTAAGTATACCCTGCAACAAAAAAGCATACTTTTCAGTCCTTACTTGTTCTTGGACTTCATCTGATATGTCAAAATAATCAGATGGTAAGTTTCCAAGAGCCTTCCCCAATTGCCATGCCACATACTGACACTGGACTGCAATATATTTGTTGATCATATCCTTGAAGATGAAGCAAAAACACAGTTAGAAAATGATGCAGTATACTTACTCACAGTTAGATAAACATGATAGTGAATAAAAAAATATTACATGACAGAGGACTTTAGAATGCTTTTATAATTCAGATTAAATGTGAGGATTCTTAGTTATATTATATTGTATTATTCATAAGAAATAAAATGAAATGAATGATCGAAACATGACTTCCAGGTTTAAACACTTTTGTTTAGGAATTCATACCAACATGTAATATGCTGTGAAGATATGTAGAGAAAAGATCCATTTCAAATTCAAAATGAATCGATAGAAGGTATGGTATGTTTGTGTAAATGATTAGGGATTGAACTACAATGATATAAATAAAATTATAATCATCTAAACTTTTCCCAACAATTTGGGTCGGCAGCTACAATGGTGTCCATGCATATGGCAATTAGAATAGCTAGCAGAGAATATTTTCTACAATATGGATCAACGAACAAAACCCAAAAAGGGCTCATGGTAGAGTTTTTATGGTTTTTGACCCAGGATCAAAAAAAAAAAAGCCTCATATTTGGTTATAGTTTTCAAAGAAGAGAAACGGAAAAGTAACTTTTTCATGGGAATGAGATATCCACACTTCATTAAAATAAAAAAAATAAAAAAAAAAATCATGTGAGACATGAAAAAGTCCATTTTCTACCAGCTAAAAATTTGGATATTTTTTCTCAAAAATGCCTTTAAGCTTTTAAATAGAATATGGTAAGCACTTTCCCTTTATTAAGAGTGTAAATGTATTTTACATAACTTTTCAAAAAAGTAGATGCTCAACCAAATATAAACCACTCTATAGTGTATCACCTTTTCATGATCAACAAAATATGCAAAAACCATTTTTTCAGGCATCATATACCTAGGCATTAGCTTTCCAGAAAAAATATTTCAATGAGAAAAAATTCTTCCCACAAACAAATAAATAATAAAGGACCATATGTATGAGGCCTTTTGAGAACCGCCAAATCAGCCTCCCTTTTACTCTGTAGCTCCCCAATGTGAGATCAAAGAGAGGAATATTGGCAAAGTGTTCAGCGGCATTAAATCAACATTTTTCTTTGTAATACTAGGACCCAAGAACAGCAAATGCTCGGTGACGTTAGCCAAGTGATCAGCAGGGATAGCAGGATCCTAAATTGCACCAAAATTAAATACCAGTACCTAGTAAACCAAAATTCAATAGCACACCTAGTGTTTACCGAAATGACCCAATTGAGTCCGCATACTGACAAGAATACTGATGGCAGCACGGAATAAAATTGGTTAACTACTCAGTCAGCCAACTCACGAATAGTAATAGCATACAGAAACAATTCAGTACTCCGTCATCTCTAATTCAAGGAAAAGTCGCAACAAATCCACCATTTTCCGTTCGATATGATAATTCAACTCGTTTTTAAATCTAACCCCAGAAACTCTCACGGAACAAACATCAAACAATTGGCAACCATGGAAACAGAGATTTACAGTGGGGGAACCGGCCGGAGGAGGCCGGCAGGCAAGCATGAGAAACCGCTCGACCGCCTCGAAAGCCGCCGTCAGATCGGCCAATGACGAGGAAGGGGAGGTCCGGGAAGAAGAGGACGCCATGGGAGAAGAGGGCGGAGTCGGATTGGCCGCGGCTGCGGAGTCCCGGATCTCCTCGAGAAGGTGGAAGAGGATGGAGACCTTGCGGGCGAGGCGGAGGCAGTCGGCCCGTAGGGGCCCGGCTTCGGCGAAGCCCCCTGCGGCGGATATGCGGCGGACGATGGCCAGGAGGGCGTCGGCCGAGGCTCCGAGCTCCGGCGCGGAAGCCATAGCGAAGAGGAGGACGAGGAGCGTGTCACGGGCAGGACGGAGAGAGAAGCGGGCGACGTCAACGTCATCGATATTAAAGAGAGAGGGGCGGGGGCACATGGGAGGGCAAATAAAGAATGGGAAAGAATACAGTTGGAAGGCGAAGGGGTAGTTCTATATACACCCCCCCTATTGCTCAGGACACCCCCCAAAAACCAAAAAAAAATACCCAAACTAACCTTTAGTGTAATTACCATATTGCCCTTGAAATTTTCTCATACACCCCCCTTCCTCCTCCTCCGTTTCGTTTTGAAAAGAAAAAAAAAAACACCCCTCAAACCCCCCCTTAAACCCCTCCTCCCCCGTTCCCCCTTCTCCCTCTCGTCGCCGGCATTCTCCCGATCTCCGACCACCTCGCCGGCTTCTCCCGGAACCACCTCGCCGGCTTCTCCCGAAATTTTTTTTTCACGGTTCGTGCTCCGTTCGGCACTGGACCGCCGAACAAAAGGCTTCTGTTCGGCTGAACAGTGCCGAACAGAAGCCTTCTGTTCGGCAACCCTCAACCGAACAGATCTGTTCGGCTGCACAGTGCCGAACAGAAGGCTTCTGTCCGGCACTGTTCAGCCGAACAGAAGCCTTTTGTTTGACGGTCCAGTGCCGAACGGAGCACGAACCGTGAAAAAAAAAATTTCGGAAGAAGCCGGCGAGGTGGTTCCGGAAGAAGCCGGCGAGGTGGTCGGAGATCGGGAGAATGCCGGCGACGAGAGGGAGAAGGGGGAACGGGGGGGTTTTGGGCGTTGGCGAGGTGTTTTGGAGGGGAAGAGCGGGGTGGGGGGGGTTTGGGGGGTGTAGAGAGCAATTTAGGTGAGGGGGTGGGGAGGGTGGGGGGTAATTTAGGAATTTTTAATTTTTTAGGGGTGTCTTTAGCAAATGGGGGGTGTAGAGAGTATTTAATTTTTTTTTAATTTTTGGGGGGTGTCCTGAGCAATAGGGGGGGTGTATATAGAACCACTCAAGGCGAAGCCAAAAAAGGTTCCACAACGAGGAGGAGTGGGGGCGAGAGCGGTTCGGTCCTCTCCGCGCTTTGCTTTTTTTTTTTTTTTTTTTTGTTACGAAAGCTAGTTATTGCTTTGAAGTGTGGACGAAAAGCTAGTTATTGTTTAATGACGTGTCGAAATACTTCAGGCGGCAACGGTAAGTTGCCTTGCGGGCCCTACGGTTGCCCGTACTTGGCGATTTCTGATTTGTTACAGAAGTTTGTGAATGATGATGCTGCACAGAGTTTGTTGTTTGATGCGAATTGCCGTCAATATAACTTGGTATAAGCGGCCTTATGGATTGTTTTGACATGAATTTTTTCATTAACATATAACCTTGTGGCGGTCCTGAGTTCTGATTCAACCAAATAAAAAAAATCACAAACATTTTATGTTTTCTAGAATAAAAAATTTGAATTTACGACAACTATTATTTATCTTTACAATTAAAGTCGGCCGAACTGCCTAGTTCGGCCTACACTGAGTCAACTCGACAGGGGACCAGCTCGGTTCACCTATTTTTTTTGGAACAGGCTGAAATCAGTTTCGAACCCATGGAAACCGGCTGAAACCGTTCGTGATTCATGAACCGCCCAAATTTGGTCCAAATCGGGCGATTTCGTGCGCAACCGGATCGATTGCAAATCGCCCGAACTCGGTCCAAATTAGTCAATTACGTGTAAAATCGCACCGAGTCTGGCCGGTTCCGAATCAGCCCCCTCCCTCATCTCTTCCTTTTGCTTTAAAAGATGATTGGGAAGGCTCGAAAAATTTCTTAGGCCTTCCCAACCTATCCAAATACTCCCCATTCCAACATATCCGAATACTTTCCCCTTTCCGACAGTAAAAAATATGCCGATTTAGCATGACTGGAGAAGTATTCAACCCTATATTAAGGATGCTTTCTCTCTCCCTATATGTTTTCTCTCTATTTTTTGATGCCAAAAAATATCTTGAAGTTTGCAAATTAAGAGAAGATCATGCCAAAATTTTTGATTTTGGCTTGATTTTATGATATATTGTAGATCTATGGATTATCTATATGATGATATAATTTTTTTTAATTTTTATATTATATATAATTTTTTAAAATTAAAAATATATTTTTGAATTAATAATAATAATAATAATAATAAAAGTAAAAAAATATCAAATCAGAAACATATTTAGGATATACAAACTCTCCAACTAAATTTAGTGTCAATTTATTCAAATTTTGATGCAATCATGCACTTAGTAGCCTACACCTAAATTTAAAAAAAGATAAATAAGTAGCCTTTGATGCATACCCACGGGCCTAGAAAAATATATGTAGCATCCTGGTTCTACATAGATTTTAGCTCAAATTAATTTTTTTAAAAATATATATAACTTATTTTTAAATTTAAAAAATAAATTAAAACTATATAATTAATATAAAAATTATGAACATTGGTAGTACATAATAGATATTTCGAAAGTATTTTCTGAAGTAAAAAATATTTTTTTGAATTTATGGTATTTAAATATATTTTAAAGAAGGATAGGAAGAAGAATATGTGGCGAGTTATTGGATCCTGGTTTCACTTTAGCTCTTCCCAGCGAATGTGGCAAACAATATGTATTATAGGCCTGTCATTTCCTTCATATAGGTTGTCGATCCTGTGTAGATTCTCTAGGAGCGAAGGATATCTATGGTGAGCTCATTGACAATAATAAGGAGAAGCTCGAGAGATGCTTAGACAAGGCCACTATGCTACCTAGTCGACTCAGTCGAGAGGGTGACATCCATTCTCCCAACATAGCCAAACAGATAAGAGCACGAAGGATAAGTAGACAGCTACTTGGCACACTAAAAAAGGAAAAAAAAAGCACATGCAAGCCCCATGGAGAGTGCGGAGGAGAAGTCAATTCACTCAGATTCAGAAACGAGGAGCGATAGTGATGACAGTTCTGGTGGTTATGAATATGCTGGCCAGAAAGAGAGTGAAGGACATGTGACTACCATTTATGAGACAATCATAGGGTGGTCTTCGATTCACCAGTAAGTCCGAGTTTATACATACTACACAGGATAGGAACTACGTTGTATGATCTGTTAGAGTCAACGAGAATACGATTGTATATAGAAGGCGGGCTCCTCATGATCATTTAGAAGGATACGATGCAGCTGCAGATGACTTCGCACATGGAGTAGGATCTATAAACGTATCAGATTTTGAGTTGTATACTGAATCCTCTTATCCACAGCCATGGACAATCTATGACCCATACTGTTACAGATATAAATATAATGTGTTTAAGACATCGTCTTTCAATAGTTACTATCCTACGCAGCTTGGAGCATCAAGTTGGATGTTGCTATCGGCATATTCAGATAGGCCCCTCTACAACCGTATTATCAGCGAGATGGCATTTCACGAGAGATCCGAAAGTGCTTATAACCCAGAGCATGTTACTAATTATAGGATGAACATACCAGACTACAACGCCGCTTGGTTATAGAAGTGGGCTACTATATCTTCTGAATCTGGATATCTATCGGAGGCATCGCCACTCGACGAGATTTTAAATATCGACATGTGTGTTGTACTTTAAATATAATTGCTTGTATTATTTTATATTTTTTACCTCACCGGTTGATTTTAGGATATTTCATGTTGCTTCTTGTAGGATGCAACATTTTATTAATTATTTTTTATTTTATATTATTTTAGAACAACCAGAGTATCATTTAGGTTAAATTAAGATTATTAAAATTTTAAAAAAAATCAAATTATACTTTGGCCTTCGTGGTTGGAGGACTTTGGCCAGTACGGCTGGGAGAACTATTGGGTGGGCCGCGTCCTTGGAGGAGGCTATCTGTATGTTTTGTTCGTGCCCACAAAACAAAGCGAGTAAAAAGAAAGCAATGATTTGAGAGAGAGAGCTCGCGACAGCTGTCTGGGTGGGGCGAGCAGCGGCGTGCTCGTTGCCAGGAATCGCGGGGAATTAGCGGGCTAAAGGTTTGTACTTTGTCGTAACAATTTTAGAAGGAATTTGTGATATCGTATACAAAAATATAAATTTTGAATATTATAAATTTTTTTTTAAAGAAATGGGAGTGGACCTATATATAATATCTGGTTTACATTTATAGAGAGCGGATATGCACAAACTAAGAATTGAAACTATAACACCTAGTTGCTAAGCAAAGAGGCACGATTAAAGGATACACCCCACTTTGCATTTTCGTTATTAATACCTTTTCTTTCCTATTTTTATTTTTCATATAAGAAAATATTTTATATTTTTGAATTGTTATACTGGTCAAAAAACAGTGAGAAAATTATAGGAACATCTCTCTATTTAACCAATTTGCACTGACACCTTCTTGGATTTATTTTTTTTTAATTAGATTCTTTGAGTTATAATTCTTGACTCAATGTGATCCTGCAACTCATCTCCGTTGATAGAGTGATTTTACTTGCCTATCACATTAGAGTTTAAATTTATTTTAGGTCTAACATACCCTTGGTATTAGTCTCCCTTCAAGCTTTCCTTCTTTCTGCCTGTAGTACTCTCCTTCCTCTCAGACCTGGATGTTATCAGATCTTGGCACTCCAGTTGCCAGATATCCGACACCAGCTCACTACCGTATCTAGCATTTGGTGGCCGTTGTTGAAAATTATTTATGAGCCAGATCTCGAGCCTAATTTTTTTTTTAGTTAGATTAATTTCGAGCTTGTTTTTTTAAAAAAAAAATAATATTTTTTGTGCTCAAACCCAACCCATGACCAGCTCTGCTTACGAACTTGGTCGTTGGCACCTTTTGCTTTAGTTAATGAGGTAACACCTGGCCTTTTTATCACGTGGATGGCGGGTGCCTCCAAAACCATCTAGTCCCCCCACTCCAGTCTTCTTCCATGCGGCAATGGCCTCCATGCCTGCATTCCCCACCCCCACGCCTTGCCACCTCCTCCCTCTACTCTCCTTCCTCTCAAACTTGGATGCTGCTAGATCTCAGCAGTCCATCAACCAGACATCCGATGCTGACATTCTCGACCGTTGTATCTAAGTTCAGGTGGCCGCTGTTGGAACCTCTCTTTGTTGGACTTGTAAGGATATGTGCAGAGCTTAAACGAGTTTAGTCCCATATCGATTATTTGCCAGATAAATCTTGGATACCTATACCAAATCAAAAATTCAAATAATATCTTTCGGCTAGCTTTTTTGGATGAGGTCTTGGGTTGTTGCAAATGGTATCAGAGCGGACTCAGCTCATAATCTATATGAATTGGAGAACACTGCAGCACGGATTTATTGGGCCGACCACGATCCGATCATGGTGCTTGTGATTAGATTTGATTTGATTTAAACTCAGCCTAGTGAGGACGTTAGAGCTTAAATGGGAGGAGTATGTGAGAACCCGTGCAGACATGTGTTTAATCTCATATCAGTTATTCGTTGGATAGATCTTAAGTAATTATACAAAATTAAAGAATCAAAATAATATCTTCCAGCTAGTCATTTTAGATGAGATACCACCAACGCCCCTTGCTTTGATTATTGAGGTAACACCCACCCATTTTCCCCATACCCTCCTCTCTATTACGTAGACGATGCATGACTCCGAAGCCATCATTTACTTGCTCCCCTCCTCTCTCTACCAGCATGTGGATGGCGCGTGCCTCCAAAGCCAGCTCATCCCTCCCCTTGGCGATGGCATCCAAGCCGGCCTTCCCCATTCCCACTCCTTCATTCCCCCGGCCTGTTACTCTCTTTAACAAATGCGTGAGCGTCACAATAGCTGGTTTTTTGATGAAAGGCATTACAATAGTTGTTATTTAACTTCTCTCCCTTGTGCTTAAATCTTATCCTTCTTTCTGACCCTTTTGTTTGGATTTGGATTAAGAGGTTTCGGGAAGAAAGGATAAATTCCCTTTGATTAATTTATCTTCTTTTCTCTCATGCCCAAAGTTCCCTTCTTGTATTTGCCTTTCTCCTATCCAAAGGATCCAAATAAGACAAGGCAGTGATGGCGAACCTTCATAGCTTGACTTTTCTCATGTGATTCTTTGGCAGGGTGATGCAGCACCAGTGCGGGGAAGAGAAGAAGAAGGAAGAACAAGAGAGGAAGAAGGAAGAAGAGGTTCTAGAGACACAGGAAGAAGAGAAGGGGAGGAGGAGGAGGAAGAATAAGATCTGGGGGAAAAGAAATTCTTAATCATTCATTAAACCCTAATCATGAAAATAGTTCCCTATATATAGGGCCCAAATACACAACTTGCATAAACCCCCCTTACACAGAAATAAATCCTAATGAACTCACAAATAACACAAATAAGCCCTAAAATGCAAATAAGCCCAGAAATAAAATAAACTACAAATAAACCCTAGAATGCAAATAAGCCCAAAAATAAAATAATAAAATAAATATGCAAATAAACGAGTCTGGCTCAATCCGGGGGCTCAGGATCATCTGGATGAAGGGCTCTGATGTCCCCATCAACTCCTCCCGGGTGAGAAAAACTCGACCCCGTCGAGTACAGGTCTGGCCGGCTGTCGTACTGCTCCAGAAGATCGGGGTCAATGCGCTGCAACTGTGCTTTGGAAATCCACGTCACATCAGACTTTGGTCGACCTTTCCACCGAACAAGGTAACGTTGGTAACCACCGTTCCTGCTTGAAATAACCTGCTCATCCAATATATGTTCTATTTGTTCTCTGCGTGCATGAAATTTGGGAGGTGGTGGCTCAACAGCAGGTAATAGGGCAGGGTATCCAACATAGGCAGGTATATCAATAAAGGGGTCGGAAGGCAGGAATATTATCTTTTTGTATGGGACTAAATCTTCAATATTAAATGTCGCACTAATCCCATAGTCATCAGGAAGATCCACAACATATGCATTCGAACTGGTTTTCTTTAAGATTTTGAACTGTTCTGCACTACAAATTTGCAATTTCTTAAACGTTTCCGAAGAAAGTCGTTCAAACCTAATTCTTATCATGATGTAATCTCTTTCACTTAACTCATTATAACGTCTGTGTAAATCAGCAAAGGATTTATATTTTAAGTTATTAAAGTGACTACAATTGCTGATTTCTCGATGCAATGAATGTGGATGTGATACAATTGATTGTGCAGACTCAAAGACTCTATACTGATGAGAAATGAAAAACAGGTCTATGGGTTGCCTAAGTTTGTAATCATGCACTACTTCGAATGGACTCATACCTATGGACTTGTTAACCGAACTATTACATGCAAACTCAACTGTCGGTAACATTAAATTCCAGGTCCTAGCATATGCATTCGGTCTGAGCCTATGATGTAGAAGGTTGGGCAGAGATGCTCCGGGAACTAGATCGATTGCGCGTTGGATATCATGCATTGGAGAAAGTGCATCCGGAAGATCATCAGGGAGTGCATCATGAAACTCCTCTAGAAGAGAAACTACTACTGGGGAATGTTCAAGGTTGGACTCTGCATGGGTATCTTTAGCTACAAGTGCCAATTCAGGTGACTTGCTCTCAATATCTGTCACTACCTCTTCCACAATAGTGATGTGAAGTGGCTTGGTTGTACTTAGATCAATAGTCTCCCTTTGGGAATCATTTTGGACAAAGTCTAATTCTGTAGGTTCGTCTTCAAAGTCTTCTTCATAGTCTTCTATATTTGGTTCATAGACTTCTTCGACATATTCGGCCTCTTGGTTCCTAACTTCTGGTTCAGTAATCGGGTAGGTCTTAGTGGAACATTGGGGCACTATATGGCCGAATTGTTGACACCTAGAGTATTGGGTTTGGTGCCTAGGAGAGTGGGGAAGGACTACAGGTGGTGCGACCAAACCGATTTTAGTTTGGGCTGTAACAGGGGTTGGCGATTTAGGGGTCCTAGAATTTTGCACGAGCTCACGGATCTCTTGTTGGAATTCCTTGTTTCCAGCCCGCATGGCAACGATTTGTTCTAAGAGAGACCTCAAAATGTCGGAATTCATGGTAGCTACAGGGGTTTTAGGTTGATTGAGATAGTGCTCCATATCACTACAGGTTGGCTTGCACTGATGACACTGGGTGATGATGTGAAATGTAGTGTCACTAATGGAATTCATGGTAGCTACAGGGGTTTTAGGTTGATTGAGATAGTGCTCCATATCACTACAGGTTGGCTTGCACTGATGACACTGGGTGATGATGTGAAATGTAGTGTCACTAATGGAATTCATGGTAGCTACAGGGGTTTTAGGTTGATTGAGATAGTGCTCCATATCACTACAGGTTGGCTTGCACTGATGACACTGGGTGATGATGTGAAATGTAGTGTCACTAATGAAACCCTTATAAGTATGATGCAGGACCAGATTTGATACAGGACAACCTACTAATGCAATCTATTATGATTTCAGAAATCAGCAAGTCTTCACAATAATAGCTTAAATTTAAATGTTGCTGATTTTTACTTCGGTTATTCAGAATTAAGGATTAAGATTATTCAATTTAAGAAATTAGATTGCAATCAAGTAGTACAGTTGTTCTGATCCTAAATCAATATGATCGAATAATGTTGAGAAACGTCCTGTTACTAGGGTGTGCTAATTTAATGTCAAGATTTAAAGGGTAATAGGACGGGTTCGGAAGTGAGAGGTTCAATGTTCTGAATTATAACAGCAATATAAGTTTTCAAAATGTGGCTATCATGCAAGAGAACTAGAATATAATTAAATGAACAAGCCAGAAAAAGTAGAAACCTATCACCTGTGGCGGATGCAGTCAACCAGAATCGTCTGCTCGTGGAGTCTCGGACACGAAGTTGGCGCCGGGCAGAGCTAGCTGGAGTTATGGACCTGCATCTACAGCACAAGGCTTCCGGGGCTGTTGAAATGGGCTGAAGAACAATCTGGTTTGGGCCTGAGATCGGACCTGCAGCCGCTTGGGCTTGGGCCGCGCTCAATTGATGGCGCACGGGCTTGGGCCAGTACAGAAGCAAGAGCGGCTGGGGCCTTGGTTCGTGCGGGAAAGATGGATGGCCAAGGGGGAGAGCAGATGAGGGAGGCGACGGTGATGGCCAAGGGGGAGAGCAGATGAGGGAGGCGACGGTTGGGATGGCGGCCGAAGTCGGGGAGGTGCTGTGGTGGTGCTCGGGGTGGCGGTGGCGAGGATGGCGTGGGTCCGGTGTCGTTCACGGGAGACGTCCTCGGGTCGCAGTGAAGGCGGACACAGCGGCGGCGGCGGACGAGGCTCGGTGGAGACGGAGCCCGGCGGAGGTGGCGCAACAGAGATGGAGCGGCAGAGAGAAGGCTGCCGCGAAAGATGAGCGGCGGCAGACTCGGCGAGGCGGCGGAAATGGGGTTGGCACGACGGCGGCGAGGAGGAAAGGCGGAGCGGCTAGTGGTGGCGCTGCAGGCGGAGCTCGGCGACGGCGGCGAAGGGGTGGCACGACGGCGGCGAGGAGGAAAGGCGGAGCGGCCAGAGGCGGCGCTGCAGGCGGAGCTCGGCGACGGCGGCGAAGGGGACGGTGGAAACCCTAGGGTTTCCTTTTCGGCAGAACAGAGGTTGGTATTTTTTTTTTTTTTTTTTGAGGGGAAACACGTGCAGGTCACGTGATCCGACTTCTTCTTTTTTTTTTTTTTTTTTTTTTGAGACACGTGAGATCACGTGTGTTGTTATAACCTTGGATCCGGTCGGATTCGGGTTGTCGGGCGTGAACCGCTCCGATAACCCGTTAGTTCCTCACGTGCAAGGCACGTGTATTTTTTTTTTTTTTTTGGAATGGATCCGGGCTAGCAGAGAAACGGGTAACGGGTTTGGATCTTACCCGTTAGGTTTGTTTTCTTCAACCTCCCGATGGTTTCGGGAGAAGGCTCCGATCTTCACGGCGATGGCGGTGGCCGGGGCTCTGGGACCTATGGCGGCGGACGGGGCCGGTCACGGGCTCCGGCCGGCGGCGCTTCCGGTGACGCGTCGGCAGTCACGGCTGCGGCTCCGTGACCTGCAGCGGGGAATGGCTGGTGTTCCCGGGTTTGCCACTGGTCGGCCGTGGGCGGCGCGGGCGAGCTGGTGGCGCTGCTGACGTTGTGCGCGGGGTGAAGGCGGCCGTGGGCGCGACGGGTGGTGGGATTTGGCTCCTCCGACGGTGGGCTCGGGCCTTCACTGGGCAGCGGCGGCGACTGATGGATCAAGTCAGAGAGACGCGAAGGAGAGTCTGGTGCAGGGGCTGTGGCTCTTTCTTCTCTCTCGGCTGCAGAACTTTTTTTTTTTTTTTTTTGCTCTGGTGAAGACACAGACCGAGAGAGAGGGGGGGTCGGATGCGGATGGCTGTCGATCTGGGCCTTCACAGACTCGGCAGTGATCCTTTTTTTTTTTTTTTTTCTTTGGTGAGCGGACTGACAGAGGGAAGGGGTCTGTTCTTGTTGTTGATGGTAACCGAAGGAAAGAAAAACTGTTGACGGATCGGGGCTTTGGCAATAGAAGCAAAACCGGTTGCTCTGATACCAAGTTGATGCAGCACCAGTGCAGGGAAGAGAAGAAGAAGGAAGAACAAGAGAGGAAGAAGGAAGAAGAGGTTCTAGAGACACAGGAAGAAGAGAAGGGGAGGAGGAAGAGGAAGAATAAGATCTGGGGGAAAAGAAATTCTTAATCATTCATTAAACCCTAATCATGAAAATAGTTCCCTATATATAGGGCCCAAATACACAACTTGCATAAACCCCCCTTACACAGAAATAAATCCTAATGAACCCACAAATAACACAAATAAGCCCTAAAATGCAAATAAGCCCAGAAATAAAATAAACTACAAATAAACCCTAGAATGCAAATAAGCCCAAAAATAAAATAATAAAATAAATATGCAAATAAACGAGTCTGGCTCAATCCGGGGGCTCAGGATCATCTGGATGAAGGGCTCTGATGTCCCCATCACAGGGCACCTCAATATATAGGGTCATTGCTCCATAAGCAATCATTGGAGCCATTCGATGAGAGGAGTGCAAGAAATGATGAAGATGATAAAGAAGATATAATGGATCAAACAAAATGAAAAGGACTACAAAGAAGGTCTAAGAAGAGAAGGGTAATCTCAGCTTCCAGGATGATGCACTAACAGTATTCAGTGGTGGACAGGCACCTGAGAAGTGAGAATCATATTAAGACAAAATGATAACTCGAAGGATCTAATTAAAGATATTTAAATCATAGAGGATGTCAGTGCGGATTGGTCGAAGTAGAGATGGCGACACTGCTATAATTTTTCTAAAAATATTTGTTACTTTGTCTAGGAGTGGCATAAGCACTTTTTTTCCAATTGCTTGTTGCTTTCTACCGTAATAGTAAATAATGTCCATAACAGTAGTAGTTATCACTTTATCTGCAAAATTGATTTGATAATAGAAGAAATAATGAACACAAATTAATATTTGTATTGCCAATAATAAAATCAGTAGGGTCCATTATCACAACTGCACAACTAACATCTTGAGCATTAAGTAAGATCAAATCCGGTCAAAGAAGATTTAGACTTAACCATTGTGATAAAATATTTGCCCTAGCTTGCCTTAACAAGTTCCAAGTCTAGCCAAAACTTTACAACCCTAAGCTTCGGCTATCTTTAGTAAAATGGATAATGCATGATATCTCGTTTCAGCCAATAATTACCCCAACAAAATAATAACAAAATTATGATAATATAGTTGCAATGTTTGTCCTCGATAGGCTAGTGTGCTTGGCTTGGTTTGAGCAAGTCTAAAATCTTCAATTTGCCCAATTGGATGCTTGATTTTTATAAAAGATAAATTCTGCATATATGAGACCCCACGTATTTTACTCATATTTTTTGGCAACAAATCTTTCAAAATGCAAATTGTGAAAAAATTTTATGACAACGACAGTTTTTGTTAGGCCAAAAAAATAAATTTTTATTTAGAATAGACCATCATAATACATCCGATGCAAATCTAACTCAGACAGCTAACATATTCTTCTTCTTCTTCTTTTTTTTTTTTTTTGCTAAAACGGAGGTATCATATATAACATGTATGGATACACCAAAGAAAATCAAAAAGTAATACATCACGGATAGCACTAGGTAACTCTACCTCGCCCACCCATAGGTGGTCCCTAGAGTAGTCGGCAAGAAAGGAAGCCACCCAATCTGCAGCCCTATTGGCCTCCTTGAACACATGTCTCACATGGATCACCAATCCATCACAAACCATAGCCCGGATGTCTCTCAACAGCAAGTGGTAATTGCCAACCCCACCCGATGCCTGTAGGATCCACCCAATGATTGTCGAAGAGTCGCCCTCCAGGAGGACCTCTCGTCCCAGTAAAGCACGCCAAACATAGCTCAATCCCGACCAAGCCGCTCTCAATGCCACTGCTGGCACCGAGGTATCGAACAAGTGGCAGCCCCCGGCCGCGATCACCCTAGAATTCGGGCCCCTAACAACGAAGCCCGCACCTCCACACCTACCGCCCTGCAAGACGCATCCATCGAAATTGATTTTGAGGAAACTTGGGGATGGAGGCTCCCGGGTGAAAAACACTATACGGGGCTCTCCACGAGCAGTTGTAGAGCCCTAGATGTCCCAAGCTGTCAAAGGTCTATCCGAGCAGATCGCCTAAGAGGTCTCCACTGCCAGCAACCGCACCCTCTCCACCGCCACCCCTAGTGTGGGGCTCCTCTTGCCAAATGTCCATGCATTCCTCGCTAGCCAAATCTGATAGGCAGCATAAGTCGCCTGCATTGCCTCCGATCTGGACTGCGAGGCCACGGTTAAGTGTCGGAGAACTTGAAGAAAGGCCATCGCGTGGCGCCATAAGTCCATGGGGAAACCTGTCATCTTCCAGATCCTCCGGGCCCGGTGGCACTAGAAGATAGCATGGTCTAGCGATTCATCAATCCTCCACCCAAGCATCTCCCATCACATCCACCCTCTGACCATCACCGACCAACCACCTGCATCTCGATAGGACCAATGGCATGTACCTACAGATTTCGCGCCAAACTAATGACTCCCTCCAACCCCCAGGTGGGGTCCCACTACTCCCAACAGGGCTATACACTACTCCCAACAGGACTATACCGGGCAACCATCAACTAACTCCAAACAGACTGTGGCTCCGAGATAACCCTGGCAGCATGTTGAGCAATCAACGCCTCCCTCCTGATCAATAGAGACAGGATACCTAGCCCCCCTGCCCTAGTCGGTTGGCATATCGACTCTGAGTCCACCAGATGAACCCCCCAGCCACCGCCCTATGACCCCTAGATAAATCTCCGCGCAAGCCTCTCAATCCTCATCAACACCATCTTGGGGACAACGGTGTTCGACATCAAGTAAACAGGCATGGAGCAGAGTACAGACCTAACCAGGATCACCCTCCCCATCATAGAGAGCGATGTCGCTTTCCAACCCTCCAACCTCTGCTGCACCCAGTGCACCACGTTCTGAGAGTCCGAGATACGCAATCTCCTCCCAGTAATCGGGACTCCCAAATAGGTCTATGGCCCATCCTGCTCCCTCATGCCCAGAGTCTTCCTGATCTCCTGTCGCACCCGCACCGCAGTTCTCAGGCTAAAAGCAACTGTCGATTTTTGGAGGTTTACCCTCTGACCTGAAGCCCGACAGTAATCCTCCAAAATTCTCCGAAGAACAATAGCATCCCTAGGCTGAGCTCTGGCCAATAGAAGGCAGTCATCTGCAAAGAGAAAGTGGAAGATCGGCTGAGCACCTGGGGCCGAAACATTGGCCTCCGGCACCCGCTCCCCATAGGCATATCGAAGAGCACGAGACAATGAGTCAGCACAAATGATAAAAAGGTATGGGGAAAGGGACAACTCTGGCGCAGACCGACGGACGTTCGAAAGAAGGGCGATGGTGCACCGCTGATCAAGATGGAAAAAGATGCCCCCTACACACACCCCATAATCCAGAAATCCAAGTCTCATAAAAGTCGAAACTCATCAAAGCCCTCCGTAAGAAACACCACCGGATTCTATCGTAAGCTCGCTCCATATCGAGCTTCACGGCCATGTACCTCCACCGCGACATTCGCTGCAAGTCCCACATCATCTCCTGGGCTATCATGGTATTGTCGGTGATGCTGCGGTGCCCGACAAAGGCCCTTTGCTCTGGACAAATCAGACAAGGAAGTAGAGGCTGTAACCTCCCAACCAGCACCTTTGCCACCACCTTGTAAAGGATGGTACAAAGGCTGATGGGCTTGAATAGGCTAGGCTCCATCGCATCCTGCCGCTTCGGATTAGAGTGATAAAAGTCGCATTCCAATCATCCATCATAACTGTTGACCTAAAAAATGGCTGAACTACCCACCGATCTTCCAACAATACCCCATATCTCCTGAAGAAAAAGGGAAGGAACCCATCAGGGCCCAGGGGCCTTGTCCTCCCCCAAAGCCCACACCGCTCTCCTGATCTCTCGCTCAGACACCTCCGCAAACATAGCAGCGTTCTCCGACGGCCCGACCATCGTGTCCGAATGCGGGAAGACTGCCCCGCTATCCGAGCCCCCCTCCTCTGTCCACCTCGACTGGAAGAAGTCAACTAGGAGACGTCTGATCAAGCTCTCCTCCTCCAGTCGTGACCCCGCCTCATCCCTCGGGGATCTGATCATGCTCTGCTGTCTCCTGATGATGGTAGACCGGTAGAAAAACTAGATGTTCCTATCCCCTTCCTGCAACCACTAGATCCTAGACTTCTGCCTCCAAAACACCTCCTGCTGCCTCAAAAGAGAATGATGCTCCGCAAGCCTCTGCCGAAGAGTACACATATTGTCCTCGAGGAGACCTCTCAAATTGTCCCCCATCCCCTGTAACTCCAAGATGGACGCCTCCACCTCCTCTAATCTCCTAAAAATGTCTCCCACACACTCACGATTCCATCGCTGAAGTCTGTGCCTAGTAAGCTCCAACCTGCTGAGAGATCCGCTACATGGTGTCGCCCGTACCGGCATCGCCCAGGCCTTTTGCACAACATTCCAAGAATGGGGGTACTCTAGCCACAATCTCTCGAAGCAGAATGGTAGGTGGTGGTGTGACTGGTCAACTGTGGAGAGTAGAAGTGGACGATGGTCAGAAGCAATCCGAACAAGGTGGCGCACTTGGAAAGCCGGAAACTGCTGAATCCAGCACAGCGACACAACGACCCTGTCGGTCCTCTTCCACACCTTGGTATATTAGGGGAGGGAGGAGGCCCTATCGATCCTCTCCCACACCCTTGTTCCACATGGTATATCACTTTGGAAGATATTGGCACTACCACGTTGCATCAGTCCGAACCAAAATGTCAAACGTTTTCCTTGGATGGGATTGGAGGAGGCCTTTGGCGAATTCTGTCATTGGCTTGACAACTATTCTCATTGGAGGGGGAAAAAAGGACCATCAATATTGTCGAGCGTTATTATTTAAATAAACAAAACATCTCGAGGATACGCCCGGCTGCCGCTTACTATGTTTTTTTTTTTTCCGAAGTGTCGCTTACTTTGTTGCGAGGGCATTTGATTTCATTAATGACACCATGAGACTTAGAGGGCTCGAACCGTGGCTTTCTTTCAATAAATTAGATATGCATTGCTCCTGCTCGGTCCATATACAATAGCTTTCATGGCAGATTTCCGTCCAAATCTGATCAATAAATCCAACTAAATTAGTTGGAATTCATGTTTGCTGAATATGTTATTTTTGGTATCAGTTTTGTTATTTTCTGATGCACTCGTTACAGTTTTTTGGATGAGACTTACTAAATGCACCACGAATTTTTCCTTCTCAAAACAAAAAGAAAACACTTGGAATATTAGAGATCCCTGGTCACTGGAAAAATTTACATGGGTTCGAAACAGTAGTCTTGGGAGTTTTTTCTTTCGTATGGGTCAGCATTCATCATGCCTAACCACCTGGGCAAGATCAGGCTAAGGACAAGCCTGAATGCCTGATAGAAGGGTTTAATGGGCAAGTGAAGACCCAAGCCAAGTTGTCTTCACCAAAAACACAAAATGAAAACAAAAAACAAGATATTTAAAAAAAAAAAAGAGAAACAGAGAGAGTACCTAGGCCGAGAGGTCCTAACTGGCTCATTTGCATCTCTGGAAATGGTATGGAAGAAATGATGTTAAAGAAACAAGGACTTGGCTTTACCTACATCTTTGTGTAAGTTTAATTAAGTCATCTACATATAAAATGGATCGTGCAAAACCCTAAACTTGTGGGTGTCATATTCTCTTTCTTTTAGGGACTACACAATTTGAATCTAAATTATGCAATGTGTAGTGGATCTTTCTAACTGAGCCCAATGAGTGTAATATCATTTTCACCACGACGACGCTCGTTGGAGCAGCAAAGGTCTGTTAGAGTAGTCGCTACTAAGATTGAATCAGGTCTCTTCGACATGATTCTATATTAGAGCTGATCGTGGGCTAGACCTTGGACATATTTATTTTTGGTTGGGCTTCAGGCTGGATCTAATTAAAATTTGGCAGTTTCTGTATGCCCAAGTCCGGCGTATGATCGGCCCTATTCTGCATAAACTTTCAGAAAAACTATTACTCAAGTAAAAAATAAGCTTATTTTAAAAATCAGCAAAAAGTCGATAGATGAAGGGAAAAAAAAAAAGAGAGATAGTGGTCTTGAAACTCTATCACATTAATGAATCCGTGGGCCATTTGGTTAAGTTACAATCAATGTAATATAGAATAATTTATAATTCTCCTTTCAGTTGATTTAATGCAATACTTGGATATTGTAGTAGATAATGAATGCCTAAAAAGCTCTTGCTAACATAAACCAGCATCTTATTTATTTAAGAAAGAAAACTAATGAATGCCTGGGATTCGCAACGACTCCAACAACCCCCTCTCCCTTTTTCGCGAGAAAGTGACCTAAGTATTCTTGAAGTTAATAAAACACAAAAAAGCCCCGTACCGACATGTTGTCTCTGTACTGCTTTAATTGAGTATCACTACAACCGTATTATGATTGCTAGGGATGACATGCTAAAATCCATATTATTGTTACACTCCATGTATATATGGTTTAATTAACCTACTATTCGGGTTACATCCTTGATCCGGCTGTGACACAATTTTGGAGGGAATCCAAAAAAATTGAGTCCAATCCGAAAAAGTATGTATCACCGAACGTTATACCATAATAATGAAATACCTATATGTAGTGTTTATATTTTTCTCTGAACTCAAAATTTTAATTAAATGTTCTTATGCAATGCCACATTTGGTTGGAAAGCAAGATTGACAATAACACGTCCACGATTTAAGATAAAGCTACTAAAGATTGTACGAGGAGCCGAAGACAACCCCCTCAAACTTGACTACTTAGAATCAAGACCTGGTATATATATATATATATATATATATATATATATATATATACTGGTATATAGTTTTTTTTTTCTTGCAATGGCTAGAAATGAAAGTCTATATCTTAGTTAATTATAATTAGATAAGATACACTTGCCATCAGATCAGTTGAATGTTTGCTTCCCGCGACCTAAGTATTAGACCTGGTAGTTTGGACTTTGGACTCCTAAGTATTACACTACCGTAGCAGGAGCGAGGGGAAAGGTAGTTGGGGCAGCTGCGCTAATTTTGGCAGTCCAATTCATCTGATCAGCTGACCAAATTAATTAACCAAGCAAATGGATGCCTTGCCCAAGCCTTCCAAAGCCTACTTTTGATGGGTTCGGGTCGTATCTTCTTTGCACGACGTCAACCGTTGCATTGCATCCCGCACGGTTTTCGAAGCGGCCATTTGCGGGATCCAACGGTGAATTCGCGCGAAGGAAGGTGAATCCTTCTTTCACGCGGACATGCAACCCCCGTCCCTTGCTCATCGCTCCGGTGACAGGTGTCCATCATTGAAAGGGACGACGTGGCGCACAGATCCTCGGTGCGAAACACCGGATCCCGATTCCCGCCCCGGCTGCTGTTTGGTGGGGTCCCCGTCTAAACTACCCATCTGCCTCATTCATTGCCCGCTCACAAGCCTTTAAATTCTCCCCATGAATCCTCTCCTCCAAGACAGGCTTCTCCTTTCAACTCCTGTTTCCACATAAAGAAACGCAGCAGAAAGGAGGCAGTCTACAATCTACGTGCAGAGAAGGGGAAAACCAAATCCAAGAAGAAATCGAAAGATATATAGGTAGAGAGTGGTAAATTGAGATCCTTCACAAGATGCCGGCCGCGCCGATGACTGATTTCTCGAGCTCGGTCAAGCTCAAGCATGTCAAGCTGGGATACCAGTACTTGGTGAACAACTTCCTGACCTTCCTCCTCGTCCCGTTCATGGCCACAATGGCCGTCGAGCTAGTCCGCCGCGGCCCCGACGAGGTCATCGGGCTGTGGCGGTCCCTCCATCTCGACCTCGTCGAGATCCTCTGCTTGGCGTTCTTGATAGTGTTCGCTGCCACGGTCTACTTCATGTCGCGGCCCCGGCCAGTGTACCTGGTGGACTACGCCTGCTTCAAGCCCCCGAATAGCTGCCGCGTCCCCTTCGCCACCTTCATGGAGCACACACGGCTCATCAACTCCGACCCCAAGAGCGTCCGGTTCCAGACTCGCATCCTCGAGCGCTCCGGCCTCGGAGAGGAGACCTGCCTCCCCCCGGCCAACCACTACATCCCCCCCAACCCCACCATGGAGGCCTCCCGCGCCGAGGCCCGGCTCGTCATCTTCTCCGCCATCGACGACCTCATCAAGAAAACCGGCCTCAAGCCCAAGGACATCGATATCCTCGTCGTCAACTGCAGCCTCTTCTCTCCCACGCCGTCCCTGTCGGCGATGATCGTGAACAAGTACAAGCTCCGCAGCAACATCCGAAGCTTCAACCTCTCCGGCATGGGATGCAGCGCGGGGTTGATCTCCATCGACCTCGCCCGCGATCTCCTTCAGGTGCACCCGAACTCGAACGCCCTCGTCGTCTCGACGGAGATCATCACGCCCAACTTCTACTCCGGCAACCAGCCGTCGATGCTCCTGCCCAACTGCCTCTTCCGCATGGGCGCCGCCGCGATCCTGCTGTCGAACCGCCCCCGCGAGGCCCGGCGCGCCAAGTACCGGCTTGTCCACGTGGTGCGCACCCACAAGGGCGCCGACGACCGGGCCTACTTCTGCGTCTACGAGGAGGAGGACGCCGAGGGCCACTCGGGGATCTCGCTGTCCAAGGACCTCATGGCGATCGCCGGGGAGGCGCTCAAGTCCAACATCACCACCATCGGCCCGTTGGTTCTGCCGGTGTCCGAGCAGCTGCTCTTCTTCTTCACCCTCGTCGGCCGGAAGCTCATCAACTCGAAATGGAAGCCCTATATCCCCGACTTCAAGCTGGCTTTCGAGCACTTCTGCATCCACGCCGGCGGCCGCGCGGTGATCGACGAGCTGCAGAAGAGCCTGCAGCTGTCGCCGGAGCACGTCGAGGCGTCCCGCATGACGCTGCACCGCTTCGGCAACACCTCCAGCAGCTCCCTCTGGTACGAGCTCAACTACATCGAGTCCAAAGGCCGGATGCGGCGCGGCGACCGGGTGTGGCAGATCGGCTTCGGCAGCGGCTTCAAATGCAACAGCGCTGTCTGGAAGTGCATCCGCACCATCAAGACCCCCGTCGATGGCCCCTGGTTCGACTGCATCCACCACTACCCAGTCCCCATCCCGGAGGTCGTCAAGCTCTGATGGAGGAAGTTAGTTCGCCCACCAAGGATCCATCACACATCACCAACCATCAGCTAATGCATATATTTCTTCTTTCTTCTTCTTCTTCTTTTCCTCTCTCTATCAGTATCCGCTCTCTATCGATCGGTGCTTGTATTTGGTTAAACGGTATAGTTAATATCGGTAACACATGCAGTCTCCTGGGTCAAAAACTAGATTGGGGTTTTGAGAAGAGGACGTGTCCGTCCGACTGTATACTGTAACTCAATGCCGTTAATACATGCTTAGTCTATGCGACTATGCCATTGCCGGTTTTCGACGCGGGACTGATGGATGAGTGACTATTGGCTGGACCAGGTCCACCGCTCACTGATGGACCGGTCCAACTGCATGTGGAGCAACATGCGTCCGCCAACTTAGCGGTGGATATGGTCCAACCAAAAATTATATACATTGATGAGAGTTAGAGGCCAAGGAAACATGAAGCTCCTATTTTGCCATATTTTCTCTAGTGTAGAAAAAATCCAAAAGTCAAATAAGAGTAGAACTCTTCCTACTAACAGAGTACGTCAATTCCATAATTAAAAAAATAAAAACTACACGTGCCAAAAGAGATCGTTCATGAAGAGAGACAATATGTATTCTTTTTCTTTTTCATCCAACCTCTCTATTTATCATCTTCCTTATCAAGCTGTCTATTCTATTCGTATGGGCACTATAGAATATCATATTGAGCGGCATTCCTATTTCGCCACGTTTCTTTTGGCGCTCATTTTAAAGAGAAAATCCAAAAATTAAATAAAGATAGAACTCTTACTGATAGAGTCCGTCGATCCCATAATTTTAAAAAAATATAAAAAAACTTATGCGCTAAAAGTGTGAGGGCTCGTGTGGGCGTGCGTATAGTCTCATATCGGTTATTCGCTTGATAGATCTTGGATACTTATGTGGAATCGAGGAACCCAAAAAAATACCTTCCGACTAGCCATTTTAGGCAAGGTCCTGAGTTGTAACAAATGATATTATAACTAACTTGGCTCATAGCTTATGTAGACTAGAGACATTACAACATGGGTTCATGGAGGTTGACCGCTAGGCGATCTTGGTGGTTGTGATTAGATTTGAATGGATTTAGACTCTTATCCTAATGAGAACATTGGAGCATAAACGGGGAAAGTATGTGAGGACCCGTACGGACGTATATTTAGTCTCACATCGATTATTCCATAGGTATATCTTGGGTATTTATACAGGAACAACAAATCCAAATAATACCTTCCGACTAATCTTTTTAGGTGAGGTATTAGGTTGTTATAAATGGTGTCAAAGCGAACTCGGCTAATAGCCTATGTAGACTATCGGACACTGCAACATGAATTTATGGAGGCTGACCATAGGCCAATCGTGGTACTTGTGATTGATTTGAATGGATTTAAACCCTTAGCCTGACGAGAATGTCAGGGTTTGAACGAGGAAAATATGTGACGACCCATGTAGGCGTGTGTTTAATCCCACATCAGTTATTCGTTGGGTAGATCTTAGGTACTTATAAAAGGATCAATAAACCCAAATAATACTTTCCACCTAGCTATTTTGGGTGAAATCGTGAATTGTGACAAAAAGATATTGTCTAACAAGAGAGAGCGGCTGCATTTTTTTTCTCGTCTAGTCTCTCCATCTATCCTCTTTTTTATCGAGTTGTCTATCTCATTGGTGAGGTCTTTCTTCTCCTTCCTAGTTTCTTTCTTCTCCTCTGGATCCTTCTATTTTTTAGAATCTCTACGCCTAAGAGTTTATAAAATTTAAGGCATGATATGAATATAATTTCTTATATTAGATAAAGCTAAAAAACTATGTATTGGTACTGACGAATACTATTTTCTAAAAACTATTTATGAATTTACCTAGAGGTGTGTATTAGCTTGTGAGATGATTAATTTGCTTGTTTTAAAAATTATATATCGATTTACCTAAAGATGTATATTTGATCACTACTCTATGTGGATTAAATAAACTAAAAGTATGTATCAAGAAGTCGACAAGTATGTATTACCAACCATATAGTGTGTACTCGTGAATATGATGTTCTAAAAATTATATATCAATTTGCTTAAAAGTGTGTATTTAGTTGCTAGATGACTAATTTGTTAAGTATGTATTATTTAACTATGTACCGTATATTGGTGAATACTATGTTCTTAAAAGTGTGTATCGACTTATCTAGATGTATTGTTAGCTTACTAAATGATTAAGGCCCTGTTTGGGAGAGCTGTTGGCAGTAGAGCTTTTGAAAGTAGAGCTGTTGGAAGTAGAGCTTTCTGAAGTAGAACTTTTATGAAAAGTTGTTTGCTATTTGGTAACTACATTTCTAAAGTACTGTGGTACTTTAACATGTATTTGGTAAATAAATTGAGAAAGTACTTTTGTATGATAAATTACTATAAAGGATATTACGTAGTATTATACAATAGAGCATACTAAAATATAATATATATTAATATATAAATATATGATATAGTATAATATTACTATAATATAATATAATATTATTATAATATAGTAATATAACATTATATACTATAGCATAATAATTTAATATAATATTAAATTATTTAACATAACATATCAATGTATTACGATATAATATAATATAATATTGTATTTATAATATAATACAATAATAAAGGTACAAAATATTATAATTATTAGCATACATTAATTTTTCATAATATAACATAATATTAAATTATTTAACATAATATCATAATGTATTATGATATAATGTAATATAGTATTATATTTATAGTATAATACAATAATAGAAAATAAGAATACCTTTTCTTGCACGAAAAGGAGTCTGATCCACGACTAGGATTTTTTGTTAGGGCTCCAGTAGATTTTTAGGTTTATAAAGGGACAAAGTATGCAATTGTTATATTTTATTATGGGTATTTTAGTTATAAAAAAAAGTTTTTTGATAAAACTCAAAAAAGCTTTTTTGGAAAGCTCCAAAATAGAGCTTCTCTCATAAAGCTATTTTTAGCTTTCTGGAAAAGCTAAAACAGTTTTCCGAAATTTTTACAAACCTTCTTTTTCATCCAAAATTACTTTTGGAGGCCAAAAAGTACTTTTGGGCCCTCCAAAAGCTCTCCAAACGGAGCCTAATTTGTTAAGTGTGTCTTATTTGACTATGTATTGTATATTGATGAACGCTATATTCTTCAAATTGTGTATCAATTTGTCTAGATGTATTGTAAGCTTACTAAGTGACTAAGGCCATATTTGGGGGAGGTTTTGGAGGGCCAAAAAGTACTTTCTGGTGCTCCAAAAGCACTTTTAGATAAAAATGGTGTTTGGTAAAAATTTTGGAAAGCTGTTTCAGCTTTTTCGGAAAGTTGAAAACAACTTTTTGGCAGAAGATCCATTTTGGAGCTTTCCGAAAATGTTGTTTTGAGCTTTGTCGGAAAGCTCTATTTTTAACCAAAATACCCCCATTTAATTTCTTTTTTCTTCCAAAATGCTCATCTCACCGCTTGTTTGTCCCCTACCCACTCCCCCGCCGTCGCCCCCATGCCCTCGCCCCTACGGTGGGGAGGTGCCGAAGAAGAGGAAGCAAGGTCGTCTCCCCCTTCCCGCGGCCATCGCCGGCCATGATGTCCTCGTCACGGATGGTGAGGTGCCGAAGAAGAAGGAGGTCGGTCCTCGCGGATGTCCCCGCCCCCATGGTGGGGATGTGCCAAAGAAGAGGAAGAAGAAGGGGACACCCTCCTGCTTTCTGCGGCCGTCACCGGCCATGACCCACCCCCCTCCCACGTCCACCATGGCCCGGCCCCTTTCCGGTGTCGTCGGCCTCGCAGGAGGAGAATATTTTGTAGGGGGCCGGCTGCGGCCACCGAGACTGCCGCAGGCGCTGCCGGCCACAGCCCGACCCCCTCCCGCGGCCGCCGGCGCTTGGCCCTTTTCCAGCGCCGCCGGCTGCGCAGGAGGAGAAGAAAGGAGAAGGGGGGAGAGGAAGGAAGGAGAAGAAGAGAAGAAAAAAGAAAAAAAAGAAAAGAAAAAAAAGAAGAAAAAGAATAAATAATGAATAAATGTATAAATAAATATGTATATAAATGAATGAATAAATAAATAAATAAGGTAATAAATAATATATATTTCAATAAATAAATAATAAATAATAAATAAATGCATAAATATATATATACATATATATATATATATATATGAATGAGCATATAAATAAATAAAAAATAATAATGAGTGAGTGACAGCTATACTTCCAACATGTGTAATGCCAGCAACTCTATAGGGCCTAATTTGCTTGGTAAGTATTATTTGGTGATGTGCTGAATTTTTTTTTATATTTTTAAATTATCAGACTCGCGGCTTTGTTAGGAAGAAGAGCGTTTGACCTTTTGGATTTTTTCTTTAATACAATGCGGGATGAAACGTGACAAAATATGATTCCCGTGGTAATAGGGATCAATAATTGAGCCACGATTGGTGCAGGCGAGCGGTTTAAATGCGTTGGCGGCCGGCGTTGGTTGTTGGATGAGCTGTGCTAATTAAACGCAGCGGAAAGGGAAATGGCCATGCAACCGAGTTCCTCGGGGGAATAGGACGTCCGCTTGGGTTTGTTCGTTGGGCTATGGCGTGCATCACATCGCTCTCTCGCATAATTTTCCCACGCTTCAGCGAGCACGGGGTTAGTTTTGGGCGTCTGTTTTGGGTTCGTCTTGCGACTCCCATTTGATGGCTGATCGTACGCAGATAGTATTCTACATTTAAGCTGGAAACATAGCCATACTCGTCTTTTGCACCACCAAGTCAGATTCAAAAAGAATCGTTTCCACTTAGATCCCAACTTTTTTAATTAGCCACCCAAACTTCATTTTTGTTGCAATATGGCTCACCCGCCTACTTGGATCATGTCGCCACTAACGAAATGAAGAAAAAGACCAAAATATCCTTGAATTAGAGATGCCAGATCGAAGCTTTCATACGATCTCAAAGCGCTATGTCCTCTATGACTTATCCACCTATATGGATCTCAAAGTACTCCATCTTCTATTATCTATCCACTTGTACGGATCTCAAAGCACTCAATCTTCTATCTTTTACCCTCCATCCAATTGCATAGATCTCAAAGCACTCTTTTGTCATTCAGTCGTTGGCACAAATCTCAAAGCGCTCCACCCTGTATCATTTATCGGTTTTGTATAGATCTTAACTTGCTTTATCCTTTGTCATTCATTCGCCTATGTAGATCTTAAAGCGCTTCATCCTCGATCATCCTTCCACCTGTACAGATGTCACACTCCATTCTCTCTCATCCATCCACCTGCGTGGTTCTCAAAGTCTCCATGCTCTATCATCCATCGATCTGCAACAAATATCAAAGTGCTCCATCCTCTATATTAATCTACTCACACAGATCTCAAAGCAATCTATCATTCACCATCCATTCACCTGCACAGATTTCAAAGTACTAAGTTCTTTGTTTATTATATGTTTGCATGAATCTCAAAAGCACTTCGTCTACGAGACTTTTCCTCCCCTCCCTTTCAATTCACGCCTAAACAAGCGTCCCTTGCTAGGTTATTAGGAAGGGTAATTCTAAAAATTAATAAAAATTTAGTTATCAGGTGATTCGCATGTGATTATATTTTCTAACGAAGACAGACAATTGGACCATATTACAACGAATTTAAAGTTTTGATGGTTAACTAACACAATGGCATTTCAAGTTTTATGATCTAAATATAAATAGCTCAAACTTAAAAGGCGTCTCCATTTTTTTTTTTTTAAATAATTCTAATGTACTTGTTTTATACATAATTGTGTATAAATGCATAACGAACTGGAGGGTAATATAATATAGTTATGAAAATATCAAATAACTCAGATAAAATTTTTAGTCAACATGCAGTGCACATAAAATGGTGGTCAATTAGAGGGGCGAACCTTGGTAACTTTTGTTCAAGGGTCATTAGTGTTAAGAATCATAACGGCAATAATATAAAACATGTTCTATTTTAGGTTTGAGGATGAATTACCTATTTTATCATAGCCAAAGATGCGAACAATAGATTTGGAGTAGCAAACAGGTTTATTAATTAATTGGCACCTCATCTTTTTAGTGTTTGGAGTGACAGAAGCATCAAAAAAATAACATCACTTGCATATGCGTAGAAAAGTTGCGATGAATTAATTTTGTGCTTCTAGGGCTTTAATATATCTCAATCATTTTTAATGAGATATGACATATTAAAATGATGTGATAAATTTCTATCAACGAATGAAATGGATCTACATGGGGACCATATGATGAAAAGAATGTATAAAAATCCTTCAATGATCAGGCATACGCAGTTGTGATTCTGTGAGGGAAACCTTCACTTTTTATTAGTGCACTCCTTTTGTTACTCTCCTTCAAGAAAGAATTGTAACCTCCTGTCAATAATTGAATCTGCTAGTGTTTGTTTCTAGCAAAAAAAGTGATATAAAAAAATCACCATATTAACGAACATGTTGCAAATTTCTGGAGCATGAAGTCAATAATTGAGCATGAAAACTTAAAAGGCCAACATTGATAGTGAACATTTTGAAATCCATGTAAGCCAGGTTGTTCTGATTGGAGAGAGGAACAAGGCAGTTCCTTCAATGCACCTAAATCAGACCTCTCACAAAGAGTACTAATAATATAATAGAGGTGTAAAAGTTCATTGATTGAATAGAAAATTGATTATAAAGCTTTTATTTATACTAGCAAGATCCAAATTGAGTTGAATTCTTCTTCTAGCTTCTAAAAAAAAAATAGATTCTTTTTTTGTAAAATAATGAGTGATCAATAGGAAAAATTATGTAGAAACTAGAATCTTCCTTGAGCTAGATCTCTGCTCCTACATGTCTTCATATTTTGTTGCATTCTCTATTTTCTTTTGTTTTGATCCTGAGAGCATTTGAGTTAGGTTCGTGTAGGTTGTAGAGCCTAAACAAAATTTAATCCTAGTTTGTGCTCAACTTGAAGTGCAATTCCGAGTTCAACTCTGATCCACCCCTTAACTCTAACCCATTGCCTTTCCAGCTTTTACCCCCACCTCTAGTCCCACTGCCATGTTGCCACCTCCCGCTCTCTCGCCTTAAAGACAAGCTTGAGTTCAAGTTTGGGCCTAATTTCGGAAAAAGTTCGAAGCATGAGCCTAATTTGAAACCCGTAGATTTTCTTTCCGACCGAGATCGGGCTTGAGGAAAGCTAACCTCACTCGTCCAATTCCAGCGCTAGTCTGACCTAGTCGGATGATACCCTTCTCCTTAATGCATGTGTTAGTGAGCGGTTTTGATTTCAACCTAGAAGGAAAAATTATTACTTGTGATCATTTATTGCATCTGCCTTTTCATCTTAATTTATCAATCATCGGATGTATATATTCTAGAGTCTAGTATGTTTGATGCATGTCATATTGCAATGCGATGCGCTTTAGAAGTGCCATTGAAGGTTACGGTCTCTCAATATAATGCACACGAGAAATAGCATATGGAAGGTTAACATTCACTTTATTTTTATTTTTCATAAATAATTTGTTTTATACTTTCTTGATTAAAATACTCTTGCCAACATGATAATTACTATATATATGTATACGTGGGAAACATGTGTTTATATTTTAATAAAGATTATTTTTTTTATAATTTTTATTTAATTTCATTGCAAGAAAAGAATTCAAGAACAATTTTTCTTTTTCTGAAAATAAATAAAAGGTTCTAACAAGACAGAAGTCAAGTCCTTCTGCTGCAATCTAACTCTGGATCGAATTTGATGCAGTCCATCTATGGATACATTTTCCTTCCCCGTCGAACCAAGTCTGTGACCGAACGCCAGTCTCATCTCGGTCGCGTCGCACCCGATTCGGCCGGCTAACCGCTGCCTCCGTCTCCCACAAAACCATCCCCTGGAGGACCCAGGCGGCTTTGCCGAGAAAATAGTAGAGCCCTCTCCCCCTTCAAGAATATGGAGAGGACGACCTTCGTCGTCGATCCTGAGCGAAAAAGAAATCAAGAAGAGAGAGATCTCAAAAAATAAAAAGAATTCCGGTCTCTTCTCACATTGTCTTCCTCTCTCGCCATGGAAGCTCTCACCGAGCTCTGCGATCTGGTCGCCCAGAACCCGGATCTCTTCGCCGACAAGCTCGCCTGGATCTGCGGCCGCTGCCCCCCTACGGCCCTCCTCCGACCCCTCCCCTCCGCCGGCCCCGCCGGAGGCGGCGGGCGCGTCTCCCGCTCCCACCTCCACGCCCTCCTCGCGCTCGCCCGCTTCTTGTCCCGCTGTCCCTCCCCGCCTCCCCCCTCCGCCCGATCCCCCCTCCTCGACTTCCTCCGCGTCGTCCCCTCCACCGCCTTCCGCTCCTCCTTCTGGCCCCAGTCCTTCCCTCTCGACTCCATTGCCTCCTTCTTCTCCGATCTCCTCCGCTACGCCTCCCTCGCCGCCGACCGCTCACCGGAACTCGCCTCCGACCTATCTGCCTTCCTCGGCGAAACCCTCGTCTCCGCCACCCTCTACGCCGGGGACGACCCCGCCATCGCCCGCGCTTTCCTGGCTGCCGTCGCCCAGAGCTGCCCCCCCTTGATCCCGGCCGACGCTGAGCGCCTCGTCGGCAGCCTCCTTGACCAGTTCGGCCCCCCTGCCGACGAGGCGGCGACATCTTCCTCGGAGAACTCCTCGTCCTGGAGCTCCTCCGCCCAGAGCACGCCGTCCAAGGGGAAGGCCAAGGAGGAGGACAGGGAGGTCGCGGATGATGGGACGAGCGTGGTGTCTTCATCGTCCAAGGAGAATGAGGGCAGCGGCATTTCCCGGAGGAGCAGCGTGGATCGGTTGGGGACCACCGGGGGAGGAGGGGGGTCGCCGGCGGTGAGGCAGGACGTGGCGGCCTTCGAGGAGGAGTCTGTCGAGGGATTGGAGAAGCAAGAGATTGCCTTTAGGTTGTTCGGGCAGGTGCTGGATAGGGTGGGCGTGATCAAGTCCGGGCAAGTGGAGCAGGTCAGGATGGTGGCGGCGAAGCAGCTCAAATCTCTGCCAGCATTTCTCAAGGTCTGTAGGCTCTGTCTCTAACTATCCAAATATTTTTTCCCCCAGTTCTATGTGAGGTTCGAAATGGTGTATTGAGGTAGAGTAGACCGATGATCCTGTACTCATTTGGCCGGCTATGGAAAGAAAAAGCTTGCATCTGCTCCCCCAAAACTATAACCTGTCAATCAAAGTTCGCTGTTGAGGTCCATTTCTATGATTACGTTCCATTTTCGATGTTGGCTTTCTTTTAGGCTGTAAGTGGAACTATTTTGGATCTTTTTGGTAAGAGGAACTATTTTTCTATCAACAGTCATGTTTTATTAATTTCGTAGAATTCGGTTTGTTAGGAAGTTGATGTTTATACTAAAGAAGGAAGTGAAAACGAAGTGAAAGAAAAAAAAATTCACGAATTTCACTTGAAGTTGTCATTCAAAGGATGTTTGAGAATATGAGGATATACCTACATATTTCTTGAAACCTCAGCTTGCTTATAAAACACAATTAGAGATTATTCTTGACTCTTCTAGTAATCCTTTTCTTTTTTGCTGATATAAACTTGAATGGCGCATGGCTTTCCTGTCCAATTCACTGACTTTGAATTGGTTACAGCATTGTGCCAATGGGTGTTACAGCTGAAACTCTTGTCTGTGTTTTCCATTTCTAGATTCGAAAGCGTGATTGGAGAGAACAGGGAGCACAACTGAAAGCTAGAATAAACACGAAACTTTCCTGCTGTCAAGCAGCGACCTTGGTGCAAATTAAGAGTCTTGTCTCTTTGGATTCGGTTAACAAGTCCTCCAAAGATGTGTTGCGTCGGACACTTGCTTTGTTCCTTGATGCTGCAGAAGCATGCATACTCTCTTCATGGCGAAAATTGAAGATATGTGAGGAGCTGTTCAGCACATTGCTCGGTGGAATCAGTAAGATAACTGTCTCTCGTGGGGGCCAGCTGCTCCGGGTGTTGCTAATTCCCTTGAAGCCTCTTGTTCTGACTACATGTGCTCAGGTATGCACCTTGCTTTATTTTTGATATGTGGCATGCTATTTATACCCGGACATGCAAGTTATATTATAGCTTGATGATACAGGCTGATATGGTGCGAAATAATCAGGGGGCAATGTTTGAGACCGTCACAAAGCTAAGCTGTGAAATTATTGAGTTTGGATGGAGTAAGGATAGGGCTCTTGTTGACACATTTATCATGGGTTTAGCTGCGTGCATCCGCGAACGAAATGATTATGAGGAGCAGGTTTGTATAATTATTAAATCCTCATAACATCGTTATAGGTTTGTGTATTCTTCTCTTGTTTATGCAATTCTCAAAGCCTCAACATCATAGGTGAACATTTATGAACTTCCATATGGTGCATACTGATCTGTAACCCATTATTAATGAATATGCTTTCCTGAAACCATTATTCATTATTGTTGAATGTGCTATCTTGACAGTTGCTTAACATTTATCTTTGGATTATAGGCTTATCTTGAAACAGGCAAATTGTTAAACTGATATATGGTTGTCTAGGTATCATGCTTTTATTCATTTTCTAATTTTTATCCAGTGGACAGCATAACTTGTGCTTGGCTACTGTCTAATGTTATCACGTTTTATGATTACTGTTTGATTGGTGAGGTTTTCGACATACCTTGTTTGTTATCAAAGTACCTGTCGAGTGTGAGTTCTGTTTTCCAGACACTTGATTAATGCTGGAGCCCATTGTTTATATTTCCTATTTCAGGATGGGAAAGAAAAACAGGCTGTTCCTGTTGTGCAGCTAAATCTTATACGCTTACTGGCTGACTTGAGCATATATGTTAATAAGTTGGAGGTTGTAGACATGATATTGCCCCACTTCATTGAAAATCTCGAAGAGGGTGATGCTTCAGCTCCAAGTTTATTGCGTCTCCGAGTATGGAACCTTGTCTCCTCAGCATGTACATGCTTTGTCATTAATTTTTATCATTTGACCATACTATATTTTGTGGTTATCTTATTATATATATGTTCATGTGAGCTAGTATCTTACAAACCAACTGAACTGGTTTTTGCAAATATTTCAGCTACTAGATGCAATATCACTTATGGCTTGTTTGGGATTTGAGAAGTCATATCGCGAGACAATTGTTTTGATGACAAGAAGTTATTTAGAAAAAATTAAAGCTTTAGGATCTACAGGAAACAATACATCACCCCCAGAAGCTACCACAGAGCGAGTTGAGGTTTGTTTCAGGTTCCTTGTGGGTCTCCAAAATATATTTTGTCTTGCAGACGTATGACACTATTGCTAACTAACTGTTTCAACCATTTTCTAGACTCTTCCTGCAGGGTTTCTTCTAGTTGCTTCTCGTCTTGCCAATCCAAAACTGAGATCTGACTGTCGCCATCGGCTATTGTCTTTGTGCTCTGATGTGGGTCTCGCTGCTGAATCTAAAAGTGGGAGGTAGGATGCTATATGATCTATGAAGGCCCTGAAAATGTTTGCTGTTCGAACTTCTGATTAGATCAGTTTCATAGTAACATTTGTGCAATCTAGGGAGCCACCAAATGCCAGTGTTCTTACTGGATGCTGGCTAGGCACCTATGTGCATGATTTAGCTAGGTGGGTGCCTTGATGTCCAGGTAGCCACCTGATTATTTACCAAGATTTTTGTGATGTCATGTTCTGCGGAAGCAGAAAATGTTGAGTATTGGGTGGCTGCTTTGGCACTCAGAGGCTCTAGCATAGCTATCTTGTCAAACTTTCAGTTTTTTTATTGAAATGCTTATCTCAGTGAGCATGCCCTTTTTTCCCTGATTTACTGTTTTTTCTTTCTGATTATATTCTCAAACTGGCATTCTGGTCACCTAGGAGCGGAGCTGATTTCATGGGTCCACTACTTCCGGCGGTTGCAGAAATATGCTCTGATTTTGATCCTTCTTCTAAAGTTGAACCTTCACTCTTAAAACTCTTTCGCAATCTGTGGTTCTATATTGTTTTATTTGGGCTAGCACCTCCTATTCAACAAAATCAGGTTCCGACAAAATCTGTCTCCACTTCGTTGAATAGTCTGGGAAGCATCGGTACAATTGCTCTTCAAGCTGTGACTGGCCCGTACATGTGGAATAGTCAATGGTCTGTAGCTGTTCATCGCATTGCACAAGGAACACCGCCTCTGGTAAGTTAAATGTAGAGGTAGCTGAATGATATTATTGGTGGCCCTCAAATTAAATAAAATTCATCTAATCTAGGTTTTGCAATACTGTAATTTTTTGGCTTCATAGGCTCTTTCTTCTTCCCTTTATATGATGCTCACTATATAGCCATAATATCTGTAAAATACATGCCCTCTGGAAGCAGGGTGGTGTACTTGTATATGGCATCTCAATTCTTTTTCTTTTTCAAAAAATAAGTTTTATCCTATTTTTGATGTTTGTCTCTTTTCTATATTGAGGAGGGTGTCTTCCATATATTTATGTGGTTCCCTCCCAACCATTTCTTTCAGTTTAAGGGTATGCTATGCTTGATTTCATATTCTTAAGGTTATCACTCCTATCAACCGAGATATGGGTTCAAACCATGGTCTGCCGTACCGGTCCGGGCCGCCACCGGTACGCCGGCCGGTGGTTCAAACCTTTGATATTTAGAGTTACACAGGAAAAAATGGCACACATTGTTGGCTAGATCTGATAATAAGATAATTATGCTGCTTTATTGTGATTGTGGATGTAAAGTTTCACTGTCGGTAATATCTAACTTTGATCTTAGATTTGTTTCTCATAGGTTGTTAGTTCGGTGAAATGGCTTGAAGATGAGTTGGAACTAAATGCTCTCCACAACCCAGGTAGTCGTCGAGGTAGTGGCAATGAGAAAGCTGCTGTAGGTCAAAGAACTGCTCTTTCTGCTGCTTTAGGAGGTCGAGTCGAGGTAGCAGCAATGAGCACAATTTCAGGTTTGGGTGCAATTTTATATTAGAGTAAAATTTTAGTTTGTTATTGTTGACCATTTCTACATGTGGGTTCTTAGACCTTGCTTTTGATTTCCAATAACTATTCATATATTTTGCTAAATTGTAATTGCACATCTCAAGCAAAAAAGAATCAGTCAAATATATTGTAAAGTTTCTTGTAAATAACATGTGCTCTCTACCTTTCGTCAACAGGTGTTAAGGCTACATATCTCCTTGCAGTTGCTTTTTTGGAGATAATACGTTTTAGTAGCAACGGCGGAATACTCTCTAGTGACTCCACTATGACCATGCCAAAAAGTGCATTCAGTTGTGTATTTGAATATCTACTCACTCCAAACTTGACGCCAGCTGTTTTTCAGTGTTTGACAGCAATTGTCTATAGGGCTTTCGAAACAGCAATGGCGTGGCTGGTAGTCTCTGATCCTCAAAGGATGCACATTTTTTTTGGGTGCCATCTTGGTTCTTGTTACATTCTTGCTAATAATTTGTTGATTGTCTGGAATATATTTATATGTTGTGCATATGCTTACCTGTATACTTTTTGATTACTTTTCAAGAGTGGTTCTAATCACTGATAGATATGCCAAAGTATTCCAAGTTCGAAGATCCTTCAGTCTTAAGAAAATTCACTATCTTTAGGTTATATTATGGACTCATTAAACTTCCTGAAGAATCCTGTATCAATAAATCTCGACTAAAGGTACAGGAACATGCTTTATATGGATATGTGAGGTTTGTCATGTCCTTAAGAATTGTTTTGGGAAGTACCCTACAAATTGACAATTGAATGGTCAAGAAATTGCACTGTGTTCCATGGATCTCTTCTTTGAAGATATAAGATCTTGATGGATTTATTTTTCTTATTTTTCTTGAGGCTAAAGAATCTTTCTTGCATCACTCCTCTTTTGAGACATCTTATTTTAATTATAAAACTGTTACGTAGCAGCAAGAAATCATTGACCTGAGACCTTCTTCCTTCCTAGATCATATGGGGCTAACCTTTTGTATATTATAACATTTCTTTATTAACATTTTAAAATATCTACCATCTGATATAAACTGGTTCGCCTTACAGCTACTTGCATGAACAAATTCTAGCGAACCAGCCATGGGGGCAGTGAGTGGGATCCAATAGCCCCTGTGAATTGTGCTACACCTTGATGTGCAACGCTTGCAATGTTATGATTCTTGATGGCTGTTGGATCATACATCATTCACCATGTGGCTTGCAAGTTCCTTGATTTGGTAAATTGCATTCTTGTTTAGATATAATTGGAACTGCTGGGCTTCAAGCTAGGCTGGAGTAAACCTGAGCATAGTTACAAAATCTTCTGTCTTTACAAATTAAATTGTATTTAATTCCCATTACAAGAGCCAACTGTACCATTCATTGGATTTGATAGTTCACAAGCCGATCATGAACAGTTTGTGAAATCTGTTAATGAATCACGAGATGGCAAACTGTTCGTGGCCCATGAACGGGCAGATGTGGGAAGCCCAGCGGAAAAAGGTATAAAGGATGGGATGTGAACATGTGGAGCCTTGGAATGGACCAAAGTGGCAGGGCTTGTGGAAGAAAAGTAAAGAAGGTGGGACTGTAGAGTGGACACTTAGAGCTTCAAGGAGTGAAACAGAACAAAATAATGAATTCTCTCGATAAGATCGATGGCTGTAAGAGTTTTTAAGTGTCATATTGTGACATTGAAGATGGTTCTTTTGTTCCTGGAGGGTCTTTTAGCCTTTCTTTCTTTTTATTTTTTCTTGTAGTTATTTTATATTTTTTTGGCCAAAATAATTCTCTAGATTTTGGATATCTTAGATTATGTTTTTTTTCTTTAAGTCTCATCTTTTTTGTTGGCTTGAAATTTAACAATTTCAAGTTCTTTTTGATAGTCTTGGAGACGATATATCAGGAACCGTATAAAATAAGATTTAACTATACATATTATATACTACTTTTTATGTACAATTTTTTTAATCTAAAACTTCTGAGGGAATTTGAATTTTTTATTTTAAAATTTCAAATTTTTATTGAACCTTTTTAGACTTACTACATTTTTCTGAATTTCAATATTATTAACCAATGTTTGCCGTACGCGTGCATATCGTCCCATATCGGACATACTGCAACGTACCAGTACTGAATCGAGAGTCGATACGAGGGACGTACAAAGTCTCAATATGCCGAACCAAATCCCATATTGGGCATATACCGATATTGTACCAACATGTTACTGGTATGAGGTCTGATATGGAGATACCGGACCTTGTTATTAACCTTCTCATATTATTCTTGAATCCAAACTTGTGTCTATGAACCTGAGGCCTTCCCAATTGCAATGTGAGCCATGAATTTCAGGTCTAGCCCAATGCTAGTCCTGCCTTGGCTTGTTATGAACCTTGTTTGTGCCCTGGGATTCAATTTACACTGTTTGACTCTTTTTTCTCCATAGAAAAGGACTTGTTGCTCCCTTTAGGCTCCACTATTAGTCATTTTTCAGAGAATGACATGCTCTATGCCTTTTATTAGAACCCTGTTGTAGGTGGCATGCCAAAGCCTCTTTAATCTTTATTGTCCTAAAAGAAGGGCTGGTTGGTATCTGTGGTTAAATCCTCTACACTTTTATAAAGAAGTATGTGCTTTAGAGTTTAGACATTTAATTAGGCCCTGGGATTAGGCATTTTATGAAACCCAACTTCAAACAAATTGTTGTTTCTAAGAGTGATGGAGTTTCCTGCTCAAATAAATATCCTAGATATCTGTTGTGAGTCTGTTCTTCATGCACACTTATAGGTTGTATCATAGGCAATATGCTTGTTTGCCAATTGCCCTAGATTTAGTTCTCACAATAATGGGTCCCTTGTATTCTTGCACGTGTTAGCTCACAAGTGGCTTATTGGCATGAATCAGCTGTTCCTGCTATCTGCTTGGATGAGCTGGCCCTAGTTAGCTTTGCACTTCTTGATGACGGTCAGGGTCCACTTGCATGTCTATGAGCTTTCACCAGCACACATGCATGTGCATGAGCCCCCTTTTATGCACCCGTATGTGTGATTTCTTGTGCCTTATTGGTTGGCACAAGCATTAGCATGTGTTTTGCACCACCATATTTCATTATTGTGGTGATGTTCGAGTGAAGCTTTAGATATATTGTGACATCTTATTGTACCTAAACTTTGGTGGTTGAGTCCATACATGACATTATGAAGAAATATATATGAGATAATCCCTCCCCATTTTCATTGTTATTGTAAATCCACCTGTTATGTGCATGCTACCACTCAAATGTATATAACTAGTTACTTTTCATGCTTCTGTGATATGCTTTCTATGTGATTGTGCCTCCTCACCTCAAGGCAAGAGGTGAGATAAACCCAAGTCAGCCTTTTTTAAACAGTACATTTTTTACATTTTTCACAGTGATTTGAAATTCGACCCTGACATTCTCTTTCAGCAACCAAAAATCTTATTCTTCTCAGTTGTAGGAAAAATTACTTTCTTCCCGTTCCGAACTTAATATCTTTTCTTAAATGGTGTAGTATAGACTTGTGATGAAATATTGTTACATTTATTCTTAATGAGTCATCAATTCTAGGTGCTCCTTTTTCTTTGGGCTTTAGATTGTGATGTCTTGGTTGTTGATGGACCTACTTGGATGTCCAGGAGGAAAGAATATCTGATATAGGAGAAGAGGCTGAGAAAAGGGAATCAATACTTTCAGCACATGCATGTTTTCTTATAAAAAACTTGTCTCAAAGGGATGAACATGTTCGTGATATCACTGTTAACATATTAACTCAGTTGAAGGAAAGATTTCCACAGGTTAGTGCTCTCTTCCTAAGGTATGGCAGTTTTGCTAATATAATTTCTGAGCTTTTGTCGGGTCTGCTGAAGAAAAATTCTTTGACGCATCTGCAGGTTTTGTGGAACTCTTCATGTTTGGATGCACTTCTCTTTTCAGTTCATAATGAATTGCCTTCTTCTCAAGTTAATGATCCTGCTTGGATTGCCACTGTACGTTCTTTATACCAAAAAATTGCTCGGGAATGGATCACTACAGCACTTTCATATGCTCCATGCACCATACAAGGCCTTCTACAGGTTTGCTCAAACTCAACATTTAAAATTATTTAGTATGGACCATTTTCTTCATCATTTTTCTTTGCTTACGTTTGACATTGCTATTATCTTAAGAAAATAAATTTCCTCACTGGAGCTGAATGCTATTTGGAACCATGTATCCTTTTGTATGTTGTTGATCAAACTTTAAGCCGTGATGCTCGATTACATATGCTTGCCAAGCTTCTTTTATCTTGGTTCTTGGCTTTTTGACTCAAGTTAGAGCTTTTTTTTTTCCTTGCATTTTTTACTCGAGTTGTTTAATTGACATTACCTTGTTTGCTTCTTTAAGAGAGGATACACTTTTTTTCTGTATTTATTGTCTGGTTTAAGTAATTTTTTTCTACAATCATTTAAATACGTAATATCTAAAATAGTATTTGATGCACCAGCAATATTTATATGGTAATGTTTGTATATGCTTATTGCATGCATGCTCTTCTTTCTTTAAAATCGATCCACGTACAGTGTCTTTTGCATGTTCATACTGATTAATTGCATTGTGAGTGTTTCTGCTGTGCTTGTTGTGTTTCCATCATTTATTAGAAGTCAACATATGATGCTGATCTGCATGCTTTAATTGCTTTTCTATCTGTGTTTTGGGACTAGTGAAGGTGTTATCCTTGAGCACTAGATTTTGCAGTTAACTTGTTGGACTATAATACTATTGGCTTATAACCAAGGTTTGCCGTCTCGGTACCACACTATGTATTAGTAGTAGTACCATGCTGGTATGGTGCCAGTATGGTTGGCACATGGGTCTGTTTGGCGTACGGAGACTTGGTATGCCCCCTACAAATTCTCGCTTTGGTACCAACATGGTATAGTACACCTGGTGGTATCCATCAGTATGGCAAACCTTGCTTGTAACCAAGATAATCAATCATTTGGGCTTTACCAACATTATTAAAGATGGTGAATTTTTTCTAGTAATTTGGTGGAGATATGTGTCTTTGTTGTGGTGGCCGATATGCATATTTGACATTGCGTTAAAGTTCTTTTGTTGACACTAGGACAATTGTGCTTATTATCAAGCAGTATGAATTTGTTTATACTCTGATTGTGATGCCTTATAATGTTTATTTTGTGTTGTTGATTTGATTATGTTCTCGCATGAAGATATTTATAACTTATGAGTAACTCTTAATTATAGAAGGAAAGAACTTCTGAAACCACCGACCCCTCCCACAAATCATATTTTGTTCTCCAATGTGATATGGAAAACTAGTCTGAACTCAAATAACTCATTAGCTTGTTATTGCTCTGTTTATTGATTATTACCATCCATTCATTCCACTCTTTATTATTTTTTTTAACTTAGAGTTGTTGAGGTAATATCTACTTTGTACTTGGTCCCCTAATTTTCAGTGGAATGTGTTGTGTCAGAGGAAAAGAAAAGTGGCATCATCTTATGCAATCTGAGTTTATAGGTTCATAGGATGGATCTTACTGATTCAATTGAAGTGCTTTATGAAGAATGAGTTGCTTTGCTTGTGTTATATGGAGTACCTTGCCAACATTTGGGAATATATTATGGTTTGTTTTAACATATCTGCCTATGTGAATCCCATGTGGCTTAGGACTAAGGTTTCTAACTATGTCCTATCCCATTCATGAGGCGTGACATCTTGCTAGTATTTGGACTTTTTGTGCATTTGAGGAATGTCCTTCTAAGCATGATTACTAGGATTATGGTGAGCTGGATGTGTCAAGAGAGCTTTCAAAGTCTTCAAAAACTTGATAATGTCACTGTGACCAGCCTTCAACAGAATAAATGAGTAAAACAAGTTGTGGGTTGTTGGAATTTCAGGATAGCAATTAAGTGCTTTCTCTTCATTACAGTTGTGCAATGGAACACTTGGAATCCCTGTTATAGTGGTCCCAGCACCCCAAGCGGGACTTGTTGGTGAAGTTTCTGGATGACACCCAGTTATCATCTTAAAACCTTGTTAATCCTTTTCAAAGGGTCTCCACGAACAGTCATAACCTAAAGGCTGCAACATCAGGTATGTTGGAGGAGTTGATGATTCATTGATGGAGAAATTTCTTCTGAGACATGGAGCAGACATCGAATTTTGGGGATCACAACGGGTTTTCCTTCAGCAATATCACCACTTCTCATTACTTATGCAATTAGCTTTTGTGCAGTTGCTAATATTTGGTGACTTTGTTGCAATGGTTGTTAGTAAATACTTAGATGGCATGTTAATGGGAAATACGTAGGATTAGATAATTACAATTATATGAGGGGTCATGATAATGACATGTGAGTTAGTCGTAGGGGTGGTGTTTAATGCTACTCTCCACCCTTTCACCATATTCTCCAGTGTAATCCCAAAAATTTGCTCCAGCAAAATGCTAAAAAATGGAAGAAATTTTAACACTAGTTTTCTTCCAAGCTTACCCCTCTCCACAATCAAATTCTTCTCAGCCTGCACCTCTTATTTTTTCCCAGTAAACCAAGCTTCCAAGTTCACACTGAATCCACCCAACTGTGGATGCCACCTCAGCATAATAGCCAAGCCAACGTTCAAGGGAGGGTGACATGGAATTGTTCCATCCCATTATGTCCTAGAAAAAGGAAAAATGGGAAAAAAAGGAAGGAGCCGGCTCTTCCATTCCTTCATGCCCTCCTCCTTATTGCTGCTGCTTGAATCTCCAGTGATAGTCTCTGCCACTCAACCTCCTGTTGAGTTCCTTCTTGGTCTATGTTCTTCATAATGTCATCATCCTTATCCATGACCTTGTTAACTCTTTGCTTCATTCATGACCTCCTCCAGCATGATGACAGAGAGAGTCTTGTGCTCATCAAGGATATCCTCCGAAGCTAGTTGCAGCCATGATGGCAGCAAGCAGGATATTTGGCCATGGCTCCTGAAGTTGAATTAAAAGAAACCTTGATCATCCATTGATCTTGACCAGATAAGTACAATCCTTGCTCAAAAAATAAATAATCTTAACTCTAATTCCATCTAAATTTAACGACTCCGAAAGATCAGGAGATTGCTCAATTCAATAAGGTAGTCCACAGAAATCACTTGAGAAAGACAGTATGGGGAGATGAAGAACAAGGTGGCGGAGGAAGTCACATGTAGTTGGATAGGGTGGTGGGGAGAGGTAGAAGGCAAATAATGCAACAACCCCATGCCTATTTTTTGCTTTCTTGGGAAATTAAGATTGGTAAAGTTAATTTAGCCATTGGTAGGAGTACACATGGAAGAATAATACCCACTGATATTTGACAAGTGTGAGAAACTAAGTTAATCTGATCATACTGGAGAATAAGGTAAATAGGTGGAGGATAGTCGTATTAAACCACCACATTGGGGATGGCTGTTATCATCACCCTTATATGAAATGCTTATTTACATTAATCTTTCCTTTTGCATTCATGTAGCAGACCTTTGATACGCGGCAACATTGTAATGTCTTACAGCATGGTATGATGAAAATCATCTTTTGGGTTTCAGGCATGGTACTTTTGAACTTATGTTACCTTGAAGATTGTTGGTTATACTGGAGTGAGATGGCTGGAAAGACTTGATTCCATATTTGTAAAAATATAATTCTTTGCTGGATGATGGATTAAACTTATAGTGTTCCTTGGTGATTTAAAGCAATATAAAATATGCAGTGGCTTTCTTTATGTGTTTCCAATTATTTTTGTATAAAATCTTTATAAGTTACTAAATAGCTTGGCATGCCCTGACTATGATATTCATGGTTCATGGTTATTTTGTCTGAACTAGGATATATGGACTTAAGTATTATTCATCTGTTGTTGAATGTTAATGTCTAGGCTGTTTATGCATGGTGTCCCTTAATTTACATATAGAGAGCACATTCTATTTGTTTCGGTGGATGATTTATCTTTCTTTTCCATACTTTGATGTATACGATTTCTATGCCAGGAAAACCTTTGTAAGCCAAATGCACTGCAAAGAACACAACATGCATCAGATGTGGTTTCTCTTTTGTCTGAAATTCGTATTTGTACTGGGAAAAATGATTGTTGGAGTGGCATTAGGACAGCAAATATTCCTGCAGTAATGGATTCTGCTGCAGCAGCATCAGGAGCAAAAAATGAAGATCCAGAAGGTTGCACTCTGGAAGTGCTCTCAACTGCAATAGTGAGTGCAACAGTTAAGTGCAACCATGCTGGAGAGATAGCTGGTATGAGAAGACTTTATAATAGCATTGGAGGTTTACAAATGGGTTCACCTCTAAGTTTGGGAGTTGGTCCACAATCCTTAAAAGCAAGGGTGCCCTCTTCACAATCACAACTTGAAAAAGAATCATTTAACGAGCTTCTTCTTTTAAAATTTGTTGAAGTTCTTCAGCAATTTGTTGGTACCGCTGAGAAAGGTGAATCGGTGGATAAGACTTCATTTCATGAAACATGTTCTCAGGCTACTGCATTACTTCTTTCACACATGGTATATCTTCGATGTTTCTTTTGAAGCTTGCCTTTCTGATCACTATTCTGTTTCATCAGAAGAAATTCCCCCTTTCTTCAGTCATCCATAACACACTCAGATTAAATGTGATCATTTTTGTTCAGGGTTCCGAGTCAAAATTAAATCTAGAAGGATTCTCACAGCTACTACGACTTCTTTGCTGGTGTCCTGCTTATATTTCAACACCAGATGCGATGGAGACTGGAATATTTATTTGGACATGGCTAGTTTCTGCAGCACCTTCACTGGGACCCCTGGTCCTTGCTGAACTTGTTGATGCATGGTTATGGACAATAGATACAAAACGTGGATTGTTCGCATCAGACATGAGATATTCAGGTCCTTCTGCAAAATTGAGACCTCACCTCATTCCTGGTGAGCCAGAGGCACCTCCTGAAAGGGATCCAGTGCAAGGACTAGTTGCCCATAAACTCTGGCTTGGGTTTTTTATTGACCGTTTTGAGGTTAGGAAGAACTACACCCTTTTCCACGTTTCTTTACTTCTATTATTTGTTTTTTTGTACAAACTTCTATTATTTTTTAGTTGTAGCCTATTATACTATTAAGGATCATACAGCCAAAAGAACATCTATGGGATATTATGGATTCTGCTGCTTAAATTATACTTAGGTTATGCTGCACTAGCATTAAGTTCTCATCTTGAAATGAAGCATCTAAGATTCCAGTCAAGTTTATATTGGGACAAACAATGGAAAGTGTTGTCAGAGGACATAATTTACTTCAATCTCAAATGCTTATCTGTGTGGAAGAACAAAAATATTATCTTTAAAGAATGCTAATGCTAATAAGTGATGCCTTGAACAAGTGACAGACTGTTTTCTTAGTATTTTTATTCCTATAATTTTTCATATAAATAATTAGAAAGCTTGGATTTCTTTATGCAGAACCTTGGTTATATATGCTTTGAAATGATTTCTCGTATAAGCAAGTTGAACCATTTATTTAATCAATGATTCCTAGTCATTTGAAATAAACAAACATCAACTATTAGGCTAGTATTCCTTATCAAGGTCCGCCAAACTGGTACTGAAAACTATACCGGTCGGTGGGTGAGTCGGTACAGTGCCGATTCGGTAACCAGTACCGTACGACAAATAGTATGCTTGAATCGACACACCCAATTTTTTTTTTAAGTTTGTTTAATTGGTAATGAATTTTTTTTTAACTTTTTCAATAATTATAAGTATCATTTGATATTTTTTGATGCTTCTATATCTCGATTTAATCTAAAAGATGCATTTTTTTTTAAAGTGATATAAAATATAAAATAATTAGTGAGATGTTGCATGCTACAAGAAACAATATGAAATATCCTAAAATCAACTAGTGAGGTAGAAAATATAAAATAATACAATCAATTACATATATTTAAAGTACAACATATATACTAATATCTAAAATCTCGAGTGACGATGCCTCTCTTAGATATCCGGATCTTTAAAATGGTTCAAGGCACGTCATTCCACTCATCTAACCAAGCGGCATAGTCTTGTATGTTCATCCCATAAGGAACGCGCTCTGAGTTAGAAGCACTTTCGGATCTCTCGCTAAAGCTCTAGCTCTGAGAGATGTCCTCTGGCTGATATTGCGGCCGTAGAGGGGCCCATCCGAATATGCCGACAGCAAAATTCGACTCGTAGGATACTGAGTTGCATAGGGTAGCAGCCACCGGATGATGATGCCTTAGACGTACCATATTCATATCCGTATCCATATGGGTCATAGGCTGCCTGTGGCTATGGATAATAGAATCCAGTATATGACTCAAAACTTGATACGGCTATGGATCCTACTCTACGTGCGAGGTCATCTGCAGCTGTATTGTGTCCTCCTGAATGACCTCGAGGAGTCCGTCTCTTATATGCAATCTTATTCTCGCGGGCTTTACCAGATCGTGCACCGTGATTTCTATTCTGTGTAGCATGCACAAATTGGGACTCATCGGCGAATTAAAGACCATCCTGCGATTGTTTCATATCCTACTCCCTAGCCAGCAGATCGATAACCATCAGAACTTTCGCTGCTGCTCCTGGTCTCTAAATGTGAGTGAACCGACTCTTCCTCCACACTCTTCATGGGGGTTGCAGGGGGTCTGTCTTTTCATTTTTAGTATGCTGAGTAGCTGCCTGCTTACCCTTTATGCCCCTCTGTCTACTTACCCTTCGTGCCCCTCTCTGCCTGGCTATGTTGGGAGGATGAATGTCGCCCTTCTGGCCGAATCGACCGGATAACATACTGGCCTCATCCAAGCGGCTCTCGATCATATCTCTGAGTGACTGCTTCGGACAAAGAATCATGTGATGATCGGCTCCCATGTGACCCCTGTGGCTGTGGTTGATCAGCTGGAAGGATGCACGGAATATTGTGATTAGCCCATTGCCCTGCATCGATTCTAGCCTCGCTGGCTACAAAACTGGTCGATCGTGTAGGCGATTCTCGCTCATCAAGCTATGGTTCTTGCTGGTGGCCCACAAGCTATCCGATCATAAGATCATCCTCATCGTCAACAAATGCATTTTGGATCGGATCTGTGTGTTTTAGCTACACTTCTTTCTGAATGCACTTTAGCCTCAACCTCAGATTGTAGTGAATATATATAAAATCGTTGAAGCGCATCTGTGTTAGATGGCTCCTCTGCTTGTTTTGGATGAGGTTGAAGGTGGACCAGGAGAGGATCTAAATTGCTAGTCGCTTAAGATTTTTTGCGAACAAAGCACATAAAGTCCCTACAATCTGGTACTCCTACCGCCGCTCAATGACGTTGATGTACTCATGGGTATACGTTGGATCTGCTTTCTTGATCTGAATTTTTGCCCTCTCCATCATATGATACAAGAATCCCATTTGGGAGTACCTCTTGTTGTCCACGGTCCGAAGCACTTCGTACAATAGTTTGATAGACTTCACTATTTTTTTGGCTCGCTGCTAGAATATCTACCTCGTCACCAAGTCCCCGATAGTGCTCCCTTCAGTGCCGACCCTCGCAAATCTACTTTTCTGCCACTTGGGACTAACAAATATCCGATATAGTGCTTTTTTTTCTCAAGAAGGCTATCAAGTGTAACGTACTTGGTAGCAAACTGTACCACTTCTGGTTTCAAGATCTCTCCTCCTGCATTCCTCCTCATTAGTGATAGGACCTATGTATGGCTATAAATATGTATGTGATGATTTGGGCTGTCTTCATTGCCTGCTGCACCATATGAATCTTCGCAATGTCCATCAAATGAGGTCGATACAATTTGCAGCATATGTGGTCCAGAAAATATATAGCTGCCACTCCATCTCCATTAAGATCTCTCCGACAGCTTTATATTGTGGCTCATTATCAGTGATGACCTATACGACAATCTCCTCGCCTCCCTAATCAATCACCTATCCATCAATCTGAGAATGTACATGGCATCTTGCACCTGATTGGAAATATCAACTGACTTATGGAAGAAAGTCTTCGTATCACAATATGTCAAGAAGTTGATAATGCCCTGCTTGGTAAGACCGGTCCAACCATCACATATTACTGTCGTCCATATGTGGGTCACTTGCAATTGCATGAGGCAATCTACTTCTCTAGCTCATTATTGTCAAGAAGCTTACCATAGATGCTTTCAATCTTGAGGGATCTACACCGGGACCGACAGCCTGTATGGAGAAAATAGCAGATCTATAGTATGTATTGTCTATCACATTCTCTAGGAGGTGGCTGAAGTAGAACCAGAATCCAATAGCTCGCCATATCCTTCTTGTTATCCTTTTTTAGCATAGTGTCAACTCTCTGCTAATTTGAATTCTTGCTGAGGAAGGCATGTAAATTTAAATCATGGATGGTGGCTCCTAATGGAATCTCCGTGGAAAACTTTTTTCTGCTACCAAAGAGCTTCTAGCATAAATGTAATATGGCTACCGCCTTTGCTGACGGCCTTCCTAACTGAGGTCCTCTTGAACACTGGATCTGCCCTACTACTTGCAGAACCAAAGTCCAACTCATAGTATGAGGGCCCAAATCGAACCTTATGCTTGGCCACCTCATCCTGCTGCCACTGATCATCTAGGTTCGCCTGCATGACAGCCTGGATCTGTGCCTTCTCATCATCTAGAGCGGACGCCTCATCTGACTCTCTAGAGTGATAAGAAGGTGGCTCTGCTGTTCAGCGGTCCACCTCTACTTCTCGAAAATCCTCTCCTTCGTTGCTTTGAAATCAGCGAAGTGCTTTTTATTAGCTATCGAACCTCACGTGGGCATTTTGGTGCATAGATATGTCGGGGTAACTACCAGCTAGGTGCTGCTTCAACCTGGTTACTCCTCTTGAATTTTGTGTTATACCAGTTGCACTTTTAATAGTGCCGATTCGTGAGCGTGTGCCTATGATTCCAATCAATATCACGCTCTAGCTCTTTTTTTCTTGATGATTCTATTCCTGCAGGTTTATTAAGTATGTTAGTTTATTAATTATTAAAAAATAGCAAAATTTTGTTAGAATGAAGATAATATTTTTTATTTCAAAAAATACATTTTATTTATCTAATACATATACTAATTTTTCATATTTATTTATATATTTATATATTTTTAATAATTTTTAAGTTAAAATATATTGAATACCATAAATTTAGAAAAATATATTTTTTTACTTCAGAAAATACTTCTGAAATATGTATTGCATACTACTAATTTTTTATATTTTTTGGTATTAATTATATATTTTTAATTATTTTTTAAATTAAAAAATAATTTTTAATTATAAATATTATAAAATTTAATTTGAGCTCAGATCAATGTAGAATCCTACAATGGATGCTACATATATTATTCTAGGTCTGTGGGCATGCATCAAAGGCTACTTTTCGATTTTTTTCAAATTTAGGCCTAGACTACTATGTGCATAATCACATTAAAACTTGAATAAATAAACATCAAATTTAGCTGGAGAGTAGCTTGCATGCTCCTAAATTCACTTCTAATTTTACATTTTTTTGATTTTTTTATTTTTTAATCCAAAAATGTATTTTTAATTTTTAAAAATTATATGTAATCTGAAAATTAAAAATTTGTCATCGTTTAGATTATTCATAGATCTACAACATAGTATAATCAAACCAAAATAAAAATTTTTGGCATGATTTCTCCTTATTTTGCAAATTTCAAGATTTTTTTGACGTCCAAAAAAAAGAAAAAATGAGATAGGGGAGAGAAAGCATATCTTATTTAGAGTTGGATCCTCCTTCAATCGTGCTGAATCAGTGTATTGCTGTGGGAAAAGAGCGAGTATTCAGATAGGTTGTAAAGGCCTGAAAAACTTCTTGGGCCTTCCTAATCATCTTTTAAAGCAAAAGGAAGAGGGAGGAGGGGGGCCAGTTCGGAACCAGTTTGACTTGGTGCGAACTAGATGGTTCACACCGATTCTACATGGAACCAGCAGGTTCGCATGGACTTCGGGTGATTCGCGACTGGTTTTGGTCGGTTCGGAGCCGGTTCGGAGAAAAAGGTGAGCCGACCTGGTCACCGGGTCAGTTCGGTACGAGCATACCGAGCCAAACCGTATGGGCCGAACTAGTTCAGCGGACCTTGTTCCTTATACTGTGAACTAGTGAAGGAATGTTCATGCCAATAGCAAAATATTTGGTATGCTTTATACCTGTATGCACAGTTGTAGCTAGCTCAGAATTATGTAACACAACATAGGTACTCATTGTCCAGGTGAAATCATGCTAACCAATCTGTAATTAATTTGAGATTTGGATTTCAATCAAGGTTTTTTTTTGAACCAAATCTGTCTGTTATATTTGTTAGAACTATTCTTAACAAAATTCTAATTTTGGTTCTCGGCACTATGTAATACAACTGAAAAAATGATCTTCTGTATGTTATTTACCTGCTGCGCCTCATGATGGAATGAATTATAGATTAATTGTCTCAATGTGAAGCATGCTTGAGGCGTATGGCCTACAGCTGAAGCTTCTCGGACCTGGTTTAACCTGCTGATCACTAGAAAATTCTGAAGTGTTCTTTGTGGTAGTCTTGTTAACGGAAAGTTTTTTAACTATAAATACTTCAATCATTCCTGGCCATCTTAGGCTCTTCATGTGCATGATCATGATGTTAATCAGTGTTTTCGATTTTCCGTCAGGAAGAAGGTAGCTTATTGATAATTTGTGACTTACATTGCTCAATCCAATACTTTCCTGCAGTGCATCAAGATGCATACCTGATATTTTTAAGCAATTCTTGTATAGATTTGTATAAACAAGTCTGATGCTCGCACATTTTATGTTATTACCTACCTTGGCTCTTTGTGATGTTTAGAACAGTTCTTATATCCCTGTTTTCAGTTGTGTGTAAGGGAGTATGCTTGTCAGTGATTAGTCTTCAATACATTCATCCCTTGCATCATGACATTGTTCTGCAAGATGCCTGCAGAGATCCCAGTTTGTTTATTTTTTCCCTTTTGCATATATTCATTTTTCTATTATTTTGGGATTCTTGCCACGCTCATGGATTCCATAATCACTTTTACTGTACTTGCTAAATTATTGGATCTTGTTGCTGACAGGTAGTTCGACATGATAGTATTGAGCAACTTTTACTTCTAGGTCGAATGTTGCAAGGAACCATGAAATCCCCTTTGCATTTTTCTCACCATCCTGCTGCTGCTGGCACTTTTTTCACTGCAATGCTCCTTGGCCTGAAGTTCTGCTCATGCCAATTGCAGAGTAATTTGCAGAACAGTAGAATGGGGCTCCAACTGTTGGAGGACAGGGTTTATCGGTGAATACTTCCTTTAGTATCTCTCTTTCTCTCTATCTGTCTCTCTCTCTTTTTGTAAATGACTCCAATACTTCATGTTTTTCTGCGAATTGTGATGTCTAACCTTTTGCTTTGAGAATAGTACTTGCTCAGATGACCTGAGGGTTACCTCAGTGGTCATACGCTTCCGGTTAAAAACCTGATGTTCTAGGTTCGAATCTTGAGTGATGTATCCTCAAGATATCGACCCTGATAACAATTGTACAGGTGGAACTTCCTGCTATTACACACACAGATGCATACACATGTATATAAGAGAATGGTAATTGCTCATGATCAATTTTATTGTGCCATCTACTTCTCATTTCTTGATGCATACTCATTGAAAATGGGATTGGCAAATAATTGTGGTATGAGTTAGAACTCTGATGGTGATTTTAAAAAGACTAGAGCTGCATTAGTATGATATGGAGGAGCAGTCAAGGGCTTGACTATTAAGATGATGCTGCATATCCGGACAGGTTGGGAAATATGGATTATGTTGATATAGGGTATTTATATTGATGGAAATTTGAAACTTTGGTGTTATGTCTAGAAAGGGTTGAAACCTTGAGCAGTTGAGAAATGTTAAGTGCGATTGCTCATCATCTGTTAATAAAGGGGCAATAACATGACATACACATGTTAAAGTGATTCTATCATCACCACAATGTTATACATACACATACTTGTCATATAACCATGTTCCTATGTCCTTATTACGCTGCCTCGTGCGAATAAAAGATGCTGCTCTGTTTCCAAAGCTATGCAGACTGGAAATCTGAATCAATCGATTTACAAAAGTTTAGGAATATATATTGATTAGCAAATACAAAGTAATAAAATTCATCTTCTAGGGTGCTTGCCTTTTTTAAGTGAATATTATGGCTGCATTCTATAAACTTTATGACAAGTGGATTCCAAGAAAATAAGAAAACCTTTCATCAAATTTCTTCTGATTTAATAGAATGGGGTAGCTATAAATAATCCTTGTCTAAGAGGGGGCTGAAAGTATTATGATGCAGCTGCTTGAGTGAGATCACTCTGAGGTTATGGCACTTCAAGTTGAAAGCTCTAGATATTTGGTTCCAAAACAGAAAGAGAGGATACATATGAAAAGCTTCTCTAACATTGATGTGAATATTGTAATCTTTGGACACCTGAAAGTTAAATTTTGAAGGCCTAATAAGTATCAACTACATTTAGATAATTGATAATAACTGTGAGAATAGTTGCGTTGCCATTAAAAGCACTGTTGTTCAGTTATTATGATTCACGATATCTGGATCAAAATGGCCCTAAACAATCTGGATCTGATTTTTGGATTAAGATTATTTTAGAATCACAAGATTTAGATGCATAGGATGGAGTAGTACATTCTTTTGGATCACAGGATCCATTTTAATTATGTTATTTACATATTAAATCGTGTAAGTCCATTTTCTATATTTTCTTTAACTATGTGGTTCTTAAATTACTTATCACTATTAAATCTCACATAGTATAATTAGCAACACTTATTGGTGTTCATAGAGTTTTGTATTTTTACAGCCACATGTTGAAGTTTGTCCTTGTTTATTTTAAAGGCATTCTACACAAGAGGAGAATTAAATTGATAGACAGTATATAAACTCTTGAATAACTAGACAGAACATTTATTTCATTTGAAACACTATATATAAGCCTACATTTGTGAAAACTAGACTTGTGTATATGCTTTTTATTCTCCATTCATCCTCTTTATATTGACTCATATTTCAATTTTGCACATTTCTTTTGTATTTAGGAAGTGCTGAAAGCAATAAGAAAAAAGTCTTATAATCCAATGATTTGATTCATGATCCTGTCCGATCTAGCTCCCTCTACGAGTTACAACTCAATCCCGATCTTAACAACATTTGTTAAAAGTAGTAATAGTGATAAATGATTTTGAACAGCATGTGCTCCACTTGCTTTTTCTTTTGTCTTTTTCATTTTTCTCTTCCATATTTTCAGATAGGAAAATGTGCTGAATAATTCTGGAAAATTGTGTGATGTTCAAGGTTGCATGGAGGATCACTAAATTTTAATAAATAGTCCATATGCTGTAATGGATGCTTGTTGTTTGTCATGCTCTACCTTTATTACTTTTGCTCGATGATAGCAATCTTTTTCTCACATGGCTCTGCTTCCAAAAGATCTGTAGATGATATAGTTGGTTTGCTGTAGCTAGTCTGCTTTGTTTCATATTTCCTCGGTCCTTGTTTAACTGATCAAAAGCACGGTCAGGCTTAAGTTCTGTTTCTTCTCCAGTACCTCATTTGATGAGAAACGTACACTCTTGGCTTTTTAATAAATTTGTTTTTCTGTTCCAAACATGTTTAGGTTTCACTCACGGTTCATGATTTAATGTGAAATTTTTGTGTAAGGTTTTGTCAGAGAATTTCAAAGGCATCCTGATCCCAGCTTACTATTACTTTTTTTCTGACGATATGCTAGCTCACTGATTATTTTATTTTATGTAAATGATATATTTGAAGAAAGATCAGAATACTTTTAACTCACGTGTGCGTAATGCGGTTGGCATTTTTTTTTCTATTCTCACAGTGCTTCCTTGGGGTGGTTTGCTTATGCACCTGAGTGGTATGAAACAAAAAGCAAGAGTTTTGCCCAAAGTGAAGCTCATTCTGTTTCATTATTTGTTCATCATCTTTTAAATGAGCGAGTGGATGCTGTTCCAACTGATTCATCTTTAAAAGGACGAGGGCGTGAAAGTGAATTGAGTAGCATGGTTTGTATGATTTAAGGCACACTCTTTCCTTTTGTTTCACACTATGTTTCTTCTCCACTCTCAAAACATTTGGCACATATTGTTCTGAATATATACTTTGCTTCATCTCCTTTTTTGTTGCAATTATGCGCATGTCCTGTAGACGGATCTGTATCATCCTGTTTGGGGCCAGGTGGATAACTATGCTATTGGACGAGAGAAGAGGAAGCAGTTACTTATAATGCTTTGCCAGCATGAAGCTGATAGGCTTGAAGTCTGGGCACAACCTATTAATACAAAGTACTTAAGCAATTTACTTGTTTTTATTTTAATGTTGATTGAGTGCGGCTATGGTTCTTGCTGACTCTTGTTCAGATTTTCACCTGATGCATCATCCTTATGTCTCTCTACAGAGAAACCACATATTTTCGTACTAAAATTGGCTCAGAGAAATGGGTTGAGCATGTCAGAACTGCATTTGCTGTGGATCCTCGCATTGCTTTCTCCCTGACTTTGCGGTTCCCTACAAATTCATCCGTGACAATGGAAGCAACTCAGTTGGTTCATGTATGTTTTTTCAACATTCTAGCATCAGCTTGTTTTTGAGAATTTGACTGAAGTGTTTTTTCTACTTGTTTCTTATTGGCTATGTAACTGCTAATAAATGTGATTACATATTCATATATAAAGTCATGATCTGGAATTAACTCTACATTTACTGTGATAATGTGGAAAAGCTTATCCTTTATGGCAGGAATAAATATACTCTACCCCAAGGTCCGTCAAATCGGTACCGGTATCCGTACCTGTTGGCGCCCGGTACGGTTCGGTAGACCGGCACACCCTAATTTTATTTTGGAGTTCTCAAAAAAATTTAATTAGTAATCACTCTTTTTGAACTTTTTCTCTGAATTTAAGTCTAATTTATTTTTTTTTGATATTTTCTTGATGTTTTTTGATGTTCTATGATCCCGGTTTAACCTAGATGATGTATCTTATTACTTTAAAATGATACAAATCATAAAATGAACAATATAAAATATTCTCAAAGCAAGTAGTGACGTGAAAATTAAAAAATAATACAATCAATTACATACTTTTAAAGTCCAACATACACACCAATATCTAAAATCGGATCAAGTGGCGATGCCTCTCATAGATATCCGGATCATCAGTATAATTAGGAGGCACATCAACCCGCCCCTCTAACCAAGCAGCGTTATAGTCTTGTACGTTCATTCCATAAGGAACACGTGCCAGGTTATAAGCACTCTTGGATCTCTCGCTGAAGCTCTGATTTTGAGAGGTGTCCTCTGGCTGATAATAGGGCTGTGGAGGGGCCAATCCGAATATGCCGGCAGTAAAATTTGACCCGTAAAATTCTTTGTGCTACATAGGGTAGTAGCCACCAAAAACTATATTTATCCTTTTTTTAATCCAAAAATATATTTTTAATTTTTAAAAATTATATATAATTTAGAAATTAAAAACTTTTATGTCAGCGTGTACATCGTCCATAGATCTACAACCTATAAAAAATCATGCTCAAATAAAAAATTTTTGGCATAATCTTTTCTTATTTTATAATTTTTGAGCTATTTTTTCAAGCCTCCCTAAAAAAAGAAAAAAAAGAAGATAGAAAAGAGGAAGTACACTTTATTTAGCCTTGGATCTTCCTTCTGATAGTCTGAATTGGTGTTGTTTGTGGATTTTTTGGAAAGGAGAAGTGCCTTCGGGCTTTCAAATTATGTTGGAAAGGTTTTCTCGAGCCTTCCCAATGCCACCTGATGCCTTTAAAAGAAATCAGGTGGCAGGTGGCCCATACCCAACACGGTTCGAAACCGGGTTGACTCGGTGGAACTGACTGGTTCGCACCGAGTCAGCACCAAACTGGCCAGTTCCGGCCGGTAGGGGCCGGAACCGAATATTCTTAACGAGCCGATTTGATTTCGCACCGGGTTGGTTCGGTACTGCCTGAACCGGGCGGTCTGGCCCGGTTCGGAGACCTTGCTCTGCCCTGTTTCTTCACCATCTATAATCATTGCTCAATTCATAGGTATTTGAAGTAGACCCTTGTACTTTAGATATGTGGTTTCAAATATCTCCTTTGTTACATCTATGCATGGACAATGTGACTCAAGCTTATTGTCTATTTTAGATATAATTCTATTTTTTTGTAAATTGTATCTAGAGTGGCAAACAAGGATCATCAATAATTCGTTACTCTTGAATAATACCACATAAGACACACTACTATTATTGAAAAAAAAAAGTTTATGAGATATGAAGTTTTATGCTCCAAACCAATATATGAAAGATTTTTATGGATAATGCCATGTGTTATTTCCTTACGTGTGTAATATTGATTGTAATTTTACTTTGTATTACTTTGAAGAAAATCATATGACTGCTCAAGCACACAAAATCTTAGGAGAAATGGCATTACACTGGGAGAAAAAATTATTTACCCAATGCTGATGTGTGAATTACTGCTGCAGTATATCGTCATACCATTGCTCTCACCTTGAAAAGTTGAGGTTATGACAGTTCTTTTGCATAGAACTTATATTCTGTCAGGACTATGCTTGTCCATGATGTTAACACTGCATCGAAGATTTTCCTTTGCATGGTTTGAGAAAATATGTTTGTTCTTTCCCTTATTTTGCCCATTGGCACTATAGCTTTTAGTTTTTACTTTAACCATGGTAACAAATTTTCCTGTTCCTTTTTTTTTTTTTAGAATTTTTGTTTTTACATAACCAATTTCACCTTGATTAGATGGTCCTTGCTATTTTCTTTTTGTTTGTTATTGTTGCTCTGTGATTTTTACTATACTGTGTATGATAGTTTTAGGCTGGCTGTATATGTTCCATTATACCTTTTTTTGTCTGTGACTGAGAATGTTATGTCCATCGCAGAAACACATATTAGAGATTCGCAACATACCAGAAGCATTACCTTTCTTTGTTACCCCAAAGGCAGTGGAAGAAAACTCAGTATTGTTGCAGCAATTACCACATTGGGCTTCTTGTTCCATCACTCAGGCCCTCGAATTCCTAACTCCTCCATTCAAGGGCCATCTGCGTGTCATGGCCTATGTTCTTAGAGTTTTGGAGTCTTATCCACCTGATCATGTGACATTTTTTATGCCACAGTTAGTACAGGCTCTTCGATATGATGAAGGGGTGAGTTTTTTCACATGAAGATATACTTTTGCTTGTGTTGTTTGACCTTTACCATGTTTCTAATACAAATATAAATAATTACCTAAAAGCCTTATCTTTTGGGGGCTGGCTTATTTTATCATAACCAAATCATTTAATAATTTTTTCGCCTTTGTTTGTGCGTTGTTTCTAAATTTGTTGATTCTTTGCAATTCTGTAGAAATTAGTGGAAGGATACTTGCTTGGAGCTGCTCGAAGAAGTAACATATTTGCTCATATTTTGATATGGCATCTTCAGGTATGGATTTTTGATCTGTGTGCATGATTTGATGCCTTTGAATTCTGTTTTTGGAAAAAAGTGCATCCGTCCTACTGAGAGAAGTTTGCTATATGTTTGCCTATGTTTGTGTGTGTCTTTCAAGTTAGGTATTCACTTTGTCGACTGATCATAGACATAGCTTAACCATCAGATCAAGCCATGTTCCAATTATTCGAGGTTTTCTTTGTGTATGCTTATTCATCAATTATTCTGATTTAGGGCAACCTCTCATGTTATTGCATGCTGGTCCATGTCTTTTCTCACAACTTCCATCTATATTAGGTTATGTCCCCCCCTCTTGCTAAATCCTTAAACACAGAATAGACTACCTCTACTTAACTGAAGCCTCCTAGGATCTTCATTGTACTTGTTTGTACCATCTTGATATGTTCTCCATCACTGTATCTTTAATTTTGGTTACTGCTGCAGCTTCTCTTTTATACTTACTCATAACTTTATCCTTTCTGATACCTAACACCAATTTATCTTAACATTCTCTTTCTTTTTTATTGCCTTTAATTTTTCTTGGCTCCTCTGAATTGTGCACTATTTAAGGCAGCGCACAACTTCCTAGGCCTTTAATTATATTATCCTTGAAGTCATTAAAGATATGTATCAAACACATAACACTCTAGAAGCACCTCTCCATTTCATCCATCCAGATCTATTTGTATTTCATATCTTTGTCTAATGATCCATTCGTTTGGATGAAGATCCTATATTGTGAAAGCAATCATTTTGTAGTATCTCTGTTCATCAATCTCTATTAAACTCTCAACTTCATTTGTAATTCTCCTAAAATTGCATTCTATACAACCTCTTTTTAAAGCTAATTTTTAAGCCCTTTTGTCTAATGCATTCTTCTACAAATCAATATAGTTTTTATTATGTAAGGTTGTCCTTTTCTCATCAATCAGTAGTATTATTCACAAAATAAACCATCGTCTTGAATATTAGTAGTAAATTCATTTGTGTTTAGTGTAAAAACACAAGGACCTAACCTTGATCCTTGGCATAAGCGATTATGACATATATTGCACCGCAATTATTCCTAATCCCTGTCACCACTCCGTTATTCTTGTGCTTAATAATTTCAGTATATTGCTTATGCACACCTTTCCATTTTAGACCCTCATTTTCTATCATTATTAGGACTAGTATCATAAGTTTTCCCTAGGTTTAAAAAGACTAACTGTATTCTCTCTCTCTCTCTCTCTGTTCTTTTGTCAATTGCATCAGTTAGAAGATAACCTCCATTGTTGACCTTGTGTAAAACCAAATTAATTCCTTAAAATTGTTATCGGTTTTCTTAATCTTTGTTCTATTGCCCTTATTCGTAACTTTAGAGTGGCTAATAACTTTAACTACATGACAGTTAGAGTGGTTTTATATAAGAGTACCGTAATACATGTCTAGTCATTTTGCATTAATAATCTAACACAACTTAAAAAAGTGCCTCTATGTACTAGAGCCTCCTCAAATATTCATTGAACTTACCAATACTATCTCAACTTAAAAAAGTGCCTCTATGCAATAAATGTCCATCACTTTGTCCTTAATTTATGCAAACACTACAACTCCCTTAAAATACTCATTCTTCAATCCTTTCTTTTTAGTTTTACCACACATCCATCTTTACATTCTCAATTTTGTTACATTTAGCTTGTTTTCTTGAACCCTTTTTATTCCTCAACGTTCTGGTCCGTAAAACATTACATGCATTATTGTTACTATATAAAATCTGCTCTGAATCCCCTAGGATATGAGCTGACCAGATCACACCCCGAGGCACCTCTCCACTTCATTCAATAATCTCTATGTCCAGTACATATATCTTCATTTACATCTCTGTTACTTTTGTATGATAGATCTCAAATAATGAAACCGGTCATTTTTGTGGTATCTCTTGTTTATCAATCTTAATTGAGACCTCATCTTTGTCTCCCTTTTATGCTAAATTTACACTCCATATACTCTGTGGGTTCGTTTGGTTGGGGTATGACAAATTATTGGGTAATCTGACGATTCCTGGGAATCGTTGATATGAGAAAATGATTGCATGGGAAATAATGTTTACCATGTTTGGATGGTGAGGGAAAACAAATATCACCTCCTAGTGGTATTTGTATACCTTCTCTCTCAAAAAAATAGATATGGGGCCCACCATTTATTTTATCATCTCTCCTATCTACTTTTCATACCAAACATGGTGATCTAACATAGAATTTATTTTATCATGCCAGATTATCCCCAATCAAATGGATCCTATATCGTATTTCATTTGCTTTAAAGCTTTTTTTGATAAATCCAATCAGTTACTTAATCAGCTTTTTTCATTAACAAATTCCATATTGTCTGCAAATAACATGCACCATGGTGCATCTTCATAAATATTAGTAGTAAGTTAATCTATACATAGCATAAAAATATATGGGCTTAGTGCTGATCTGATGCAAGCCTACGAGTGAAAATATATATCGAAAACCAGACAACTTCTTAATTATATATTTTTTTTAATATTCTCTTTGGTGGGATTCATATTTAGCACTTTTTGGAAAAAAATTTCTCATCTATCTTGAATCTCCTCATTTTTCACTAAAGTTTATGTTTCGTGCGTTAAATTTGAAGTATCTCTAGATTTCTACTCAATTAGTTTGGGTAATCATTAAATTCCATTAACAAATATAGCTTAAATAAATATATCCGCTAAAATGTTAGTCGTACTTTCAATTTCCTTTTTGCATGTTTTAATGCTGGTTTGCAAATTCTGAATGGTAGGGTGAGTCTTGTGCTGAGGAATCTGGAAAGGATGTTGGTGCTGCAAAGGTACATGATTTTCCTCTAATATGAAAGTTCATTAAACTTGGGGATATGTTAGTTCTGTTATGCTTTGAAAAGGTGTTTCTATGTTTTAGCTGCCTCCTAGGTTATACACATTCTGACAGTTACTAATTCATTGCCACTGTTTTGGTAAAATTGTACCACATAAAAACTGAAATGGTATCTCTAGCATTAATTCTGGTGTATTTAAAAATCTTTTTACATATCTTTAATGTATTTAAAATTTTACGACAACACATCTCATTTATATAAGACAGAATTTTTTTCTTTTATTCTTTATATTATTCAGTGACAGTTGCATGGGTGAGGATGAAGTACTAGTTCAAACACCATTATGTGCTTCCCACCCTCAAGGAATGCCAATGAAGGAGGGGAAAATTATGTAGAAGAAAAACTTTGAAAGAAAAAGTTCACTAAGAAAGCAGTCATCCCCTCTGTGAGACATCTATTTACAGGCATAGGCATGGAACACATCTCCATGTCTGTGCGTGCACTCAATATTAGAAGATAAATTTCTAGTTCTTTTTTTGGGTAACAAATTCCTGGTTATTTCCCTGTATCCAAACAAATGCACAAGAGAGTAAAAGACTGTTGAGAACTAAAAACAACAAACTGATACACCAGAAGACATTGCAAAAAATTAGTAGACTGAAATTTTCATCTACCCACCAAAGATGACTGTTGGAATTTGGAAAAAATTGCTCTGAAATACAGAAGTCCACTCCATAGTTTTTCTCTTGGCTTTTTTGTATAAAAAAAATGACCAATTGATGGATTTTAGCCCATTCAAGTAGAGAGATCTGTTGTCATCAAGGAACTGAATAGTGACACACCTCTTGCCAATATCAGTTGGGGTGTGTTTGGATGTACAATCGGATTTTGGTATTTCATGATTTTATATGCTTTTGAAATTACAAACATGGTTCTATAGTACCATTTTTTGGTTGCATAATGAAGTCTATTGGAACCCCTAAATAATCAATTGAAATTTTCAAATTCACACTATTGATCATCTTACATTTTTCTTCCAAAACTTTTCTTTTTAACAACTAAACACCATCTAAAAAATATTGAGTTATTGACATTTAGAATTCAACAATTTAAAATTCAGAAAGAAAAATATCCTAATTTTGATATTAAAAACATCCAAACATAGCCTTATTATGTTTTGCGGTTTTTTTTTCCACTGCAAATTTACAGTAGACATTATGCTGACTGAGTTTCAATATTTTTCATGTTCAACATCTGATTTCTAGAAGGTTTGCACTAATTTAGGTTTGATTAGAAATTTTCTGTTCTTTAACTTTAGTTGCGTTAGTATTCTAGTTGCCCTGATCTGCAGCCTTGCTTGTAATTAGATCTCAGAGGCTAAAGCCTACATTCTATTTTAAATTCTGTTCCTGTAAGTTCAGCTGATCTATTTTGCTACTTCTCTTGAGTCATCATTGCTTGGTTGCTTGGCAGCTCTTGTGAGTCTGAAGCTGCTTGATCTAGACATATTTACAACTACCGTAGGTTGTCAGTTAGAAAGTGAAACTTTGATTTCTATGTCATATGCTTTTTAATTATTTTTTCTGGATCCTGCTTCATATAACACAAAATTTGCCCATGGTGCTCTCTTACTGTGCAAAGGGAAATGGTTTAGTGGCTGTTAGCCAAAATTCATGTGCTCAAATTATTAACGTTGTTTGATTAACTTACAAAAGAACATGTAGAAGTTACATTTGGATGCACTTATGGCTATTTTGTTGCCACTTTCTACTTTTGTAAATAAAATCAGTTCTTTTTACCAAACATGCCTCCTAAGTGACCTCATTCTTATTTTTTTCTTCCAGTGCAATTCCTTTCAAACAATGCTTCCTCGTGTTAGACAGAGAATTATTGAGAGTTTCAGTTCAGAAGCCCTTGACTTGTTTGATAGAGAATTTGACTTTTTTGACAAGGTCACATCTATTTCTGGTGTTCTATTTCCCCTACCTAAAGAAGAGCGCAGAGCGGGTATTAGAAGGTATTCCTTGTTCAAATAATTTCTTAAGCTTCTGTTGTTTCTCTATCTCTTGGGCAAGTTCAATGGGATGACACTTTCTGGTTAAGATTTGGTTTAAGTTGGTTAAATTTGATATTTATGTGTAGGGAGCTGGAGAAAATTAGTGTGGAGGGTGAGGACCTTTATCTACCTACTGCTCCCAACAAACTTGTTCGAGGCATTCAAGTGGACAGTGGGATTCCCCTTCAATCGGCAGCAAAAGTGCCTATAATGATTACATTTAACGTGGTGGAAAGGGATGGAGATCCTGGTGATGTAAAGCCAATAGGTTGTATATTTAAGGTGAGCTGCTTTCCTGTATTGTATTCCAGGCTTGCAGCTGGATAAGCTCATTTTTTAAAATTTCTGCATTTGAGCTGTAGAATTTGCTTTTAGTTCAAATTCTTTGCTCCAACGCCATCCTTGATACTAATTAATACATTTGCTTTTTGCCTTACATTTAAAGCAAATTAAGTTTGTTTTGCATGTGAAATAAAGCTGCCAAACTGATACACAAATTGATTCGTGAGTCTGTTCCACCTATAAGATCTGTTTGCACCAAGTTTGTCGTATTGGTGCGTACCATCCTGTATAGGGTATATTGTATCACACCAGTACCTTACCAAGACTTGTTATAGGGGCATACCAAGTCTCGGTATGCCGAACCGACCTCCTTATTGGGGATACCGAGACTGAATCAGCATGGTACTTGTACAGGGCCCGTACCGAGATGGTGAACCTTGGTTTATACTATTTGATATTTATATTAATAATAGTGAAGCTTTGACTGTTCGTGGTACTTTTGTGTAGAAATCTTTTAAAGAAAAGTATTTTTTATAGAAATCGAATATTTAAGTTGGAATATACTGTCAGTCAGTTGCATCTCTAGCATCTTTTATGAAGGTGCTGCCTCAAAAAAAAAAAAAAAGCTTTTGTGGTGGGGCACCACAAGGTCTGTTATCCAATAATTGACTTGGTGTAGGGTCTATCCTGTATACCAGCAAGTCAGTGACATTCCAGATAATCCCTGCCACCAGAACTCAATGTCCAAAGAAACTATTATTTTTTTCAACATTTGCTAGAGATTCACATTGCAGATAATGAGTTTTTGATACCACTCAACCTCTTTAAGCACAATTGTCTTTGACGCTGACCAACTTGTACATGTCTAAAGGTGAAAAACTTCAAATGTAAAGGATATCTAGCTATAAAGCCGCTCAAACAAATATACTGGGTTCTGCTTGCATGTGAAATTATCTGAAATGTAAGAGATTCTATGGCAATTCGCATGGCCTTCATTTAAATTGCAAAAAAACTGCATGATGTTTGCAACATGCATATTCCTTAGAGATTTGGTAAGTGACAAATGTTTATGTCCTCATTTTTCACCGCTAATAATATTTACATTGTACATACTGAACAAGACTGTATTTGGAATTTTCACATAACAAATCATTGCAATGGTAACTGCTAGTGATTTCTCTTCCTGGATTTGCATTGTATACGTTCAACTCCATCTGGACGAAGCTTTGTATTGTGTAAGTCCCTGCATAGATGTTATGCCATCCATGCTAAGTTTACTTTTTTTCTTCCCTATAATAACACTCAAATTATCATGGATAACTTAAGAATATGCAGGAGAGATGATGAGAGTAATATGCTCAAGTTAGTCAACTTTTCGTTTGGAAAGTCAGAGGAAACAGTGGAGTGTGCATGTAATGTTCATTGGTTTTGGGACTGATTCATAAATGGTAGAGGGGTCAGATCTAATGGGATCATGGAACAAGTTGCAGATCTTGATATTGTTTCATATTTCTTTGAAAAAATTTTAGAACATAAAGGAATATGGAAATTGCCAAGTCAATTGTAAAGCAGATGAATGAAGATTAAGAAGCCATACATATGAGAAGCCTAGTTTCCTCAATCTTAAACCCTCAATATAGTGTGACTGATAAATATTATGTCTTGTTATTCAATATATTTCTATACTAGCTTAATTACACTTTTAGGTCGAATATATATATGAATTTCTGCCTCTTGCCTTTTACGCTGTGAAATTCATATCATTTTCTTTAGAAATGAAAAATATTAGCATGCTTGCTGATTTTAATGTGCTCAACGTTTATCGGTGACAAATAAATAAATACTTAGAAAAGCCAAATGGTGAAGTAATTATTTTCACATGCTGAATAACATGATCAAATTGGATTTTGTCTTTACAGTATGGATGTAGGTCTTATGATCCTAATGGATCTTGATCCAAGGATGATATTAGATTGTTTAGGCCCTTAAGAGTCATTTTTATTTGGATCATGAGATTTGGATTGTAGATCATAGCATCTTAACAACAATGTGTATATATGCATGTTTGCATGCTCCCATATCTGCTTGTGCATGAACATGATGTGGGTGCGCGCATGTGGGTAATGCGTGCACTAGTGCATGTGGTTGTTTATGTATGCTTCTGCTAGGGGAATGGTGAAGTAAAACTTTCAAAAGATTTACTTTCTTTGCTTGATGATGTTCAAGAGCTGTTACTTGTGTTTTGAATCTTGTGGCCAAAATCAAGATATTCTTTTTCAGGTGCTGCCACACCTGTTCACCATTATCTTTTACTCACTAACTTCCATCAGAGTATCATATATTTCTAATTGTGTTAAATTTCCTTGCATAAATAATCAACAAGAGGTGAATATATCTAACCTACCATTAAGCATCATGCAGTCTGATGTAGATATGTGGGTCTCTATGGTTTAAAAGACTCATCAAGTCTGCAGAGATATGTGTAAAAAAACAAATTCATATGCGAGTTTGTTGTTTCACTTCTCTCCTATGAATATGTTGCTTAGTTTCTATTACTGAGATATTTTTGTCTAATCACTTCCACATTTGCACAATAATCCTCTACTAATTTAGCTTCATTGTGTTGTTCACGACCAGTTTTGCCGGACTGAACAGAATATGGTCTTTTGCATCTGGTAAAGCTTGTAGCCAAGTGCCTTTATCATAACCATTATCCGTTTTCTTCAGCTTATAATCATGATGAAGGCATGAGATCAGCAAGTCAAGCATAATGATAAAATGATGATTTTTCCCTTATTACTACCATTTGATTTTTTTCTGATTTATCCTGTTTGTATCTTATCTTCTATGTTTTTAGAGGCAGTTACAGTATGCAATTGGCCTGAGGAATGCTTAGTTCTTAGGCAGACAACTGGGTGGATTTTATAAAAAACTAAAATTTGAAAATGCATAGGAACAACTGTAAGTTTAGAAATTAATTGTAGAAGCAAAGGAAGGAAATGTAATTTAGAAGGCACTTTTTCATGTATACAAAAAGCTTATTTTGATATCATATGACATGTTGATTCACGAAATTACAAATTTTCCCTCCAAAGTATACAATAACAGGAGATCTTCAAAAAGGCGTTCTCAATAATTGAGGTGAGAATACAAAAATGAACCCTAGATAATGATGAAAGGTCAAATGCAAAGCGAGAAATAAACAACAATAAAAAATAATGAAACTAGTGATGAGGTATTTGGACTTTGGGCTCCAGTGAGACATACAAGGGGCTTTTACTCTGTGCAACTAATGTGCTTAATTCCCCACCTCACACCAAGAAATGGTCCAAATCTGACTTCCTATGCTGAGTAGCATTGGCAGGCTGTTCATTAGGTGGGAGGCCCAATGCATAGGGCTGACTCGGTACTTGGAATCTGAGTGAAGCAGCTAAGTGACTGCTAAGTCTAAAGTCTAGACAGCTGCCTAAGCAGTCTAGGGAGCTGCCTTTTTATCAGTGTGCGTTCGTGTGTGCTTGCTGGTCAGTTAGGCTTAAAGGAATGAATTTATCATCTCCCAGCTTCTGCATTTGTTCTGTTATTTTTGGTAGAAAATATTGAGTGTGGCCTTGCAAGTTAGGCTAGTCTGTAATTTTATAGCATTTATGACTTTTTTAAATGAGATTATCTTTTTCATGGTGACTGCAAACATGTCCTAGGCCAAAATTTAGCAAGGGCTTTGAGGTGTTGTCCTACTATCTAGGCTGATTGTTTCAACATGTACTTGTAGGATTCTTTGAAAATTGATATCGTATACGACCCTATCCCACCCATTCTGGTGACAATTTTTATGATTCCCAGTGAAATCCTCTAGCTAATTGTCATTGGCAGGTGAGTGTGGCCTCAAAAAATGAAGGTGCATGTTACCATTCTTAGATCCTTTTTTACTCAATTAATTGTTCATCTATATGCCTCCCTTAATGCTGATGATTGTACGAGATACATTTTTATATATATGTTGTGAATGCTAAAATATATTTTGGCATTCTATAAGCATTTTGTAGTACATATGCCTTAAGAAATTTGTAGCTTAATCCTGACCTTAAAAGACAAAGTTACTTAATATATCATTCATTTTGTACGAGAACTTATTTAATTAAGACTTCACTGCTACAGTAACATGAAACCAACAATGCTGTGCATAACATGTGGGTAAGGCTTACGTGATTGAACTCATCTATGGATGTCATCCGTTCAGAATAGATTGTTCAATATGTGTCACATCAAACCTATACGTTTGTTAGGATGCTTGATAATTTGTAAATGAATGTTTTTGTTTCTTGACTTGTTGTTCCCAATCCAGATCCCACACTGTTCTTGCTATTGCAACTTGGGTTTTATCGCTGGAAATTCTCCTTATTCAACTAAGTATTTTCGTGGTTTTTATACTTGTCTCTTTCAAACATAAACTTTCCAAATCTACATTTATTTTCATCTTTTCTTCGGATTTAGTTAAACCAAATCATTGCGTTTGAGCTAATTGAATCCATATCGACTTGATGTTGAGAAAATACTATTCCTTTTGGCTGCATTTGGTCCGGGAATAAGAAAAATGGGAATAGTAGAAGTTATGTCTATGAGTATGGTTATACCATGAGTTATGTCAGTTTCTGTTTGGCTTCACTTCAGAATAGCAAAGGGCACCTTTTTTGGAATGACTTTTAAATCATGACTTTCTTGTCTATAACAAGAAAGAAGTGGGCATAGAAAAAAGGGTGACTTCATACCAAGAAATAGCTCATGATGGTTCTCCCTTGGAATAGTTATTCATAGAAGTTTGACCGGAATAACTATTCCCTGGTTATGCATTCTTCTGAAATGCTGTTTGCAGGCATAAAACTTATTTGAAGCCTTAATATGCCTGCTTTATGCCTGAACCAAAATGCAGCCTTAGATGATAATCATGGGTTAGACTATCTTGGGATTTTGGCGCTATGAACTCTTCCACTTTAAATTATTAATAGTGCAAGTTTCTTATTGAACATGTTAAAGTTCACCTATTGTTGATGAACTTTAACATACTGAACTTTGAATGTTGGGTCAGAATATCTGGCTGTTTTCATTCTGCACTGTCACAAAAATCTCAGAACCTACTGAAATGTTTTTTTTATACTTTTCTTGGTACATTTTTTGTAGTTGTGCACTTATAGTGTGAATCCATGTGTGATTTTGTCCTGTGATTCTTTGTTCAAATATAAATCCAGACAACAGAACCATGTAGACTAGCTAAAAGTCAGGAATCTAAGAAATCTGAGGCCAAGAAGTTTGAAAGATGAAGGTTTCATGGAGTGTGTAAATCTTAATTCAGGAACTTGAAAGGTCGACTTATCATTCATACATACATACATACATACATAATTGCCTCTGTTAGCACTATTAATGTTCATCCCCTAATACTGATACAATAATATGTATTCTTGCTATAACAGGTTGGAGATGATTGTCGACAAGATGTTCTTGCACTTCAAGTGATAGCTCTCCTCAGGGACATATTTGAAGCTGTTGGATTGAATCTTTATTTATATCCTTATGGTGTTTTACCAACTGGACATGAGAGAGGCATAATTGAGGTGGATCCCTTAGCATATCTTTATGATGATCATAATTCATTTATAGGTTTTTTATAATTTTTTAATGTTTAGTTCTTTAACAGTTTAACCTCTCTAATAATTATTTGCCTTTTTAAGGAGCTTTAAGTTGATCTCTATGAATATTTTTGTGTGTATATGCTTGACAGTACCACCTTACCGAGGGTCAGTATCCTACCAATTTGTACCCAAATTCCATGAGGCTTATTATCCTCTTTTTAAAATTTTCATCCAGGGGATTTTAAGCATATCCATTCTTTTATGATGTTCCTTCACTGTTCATAATAACTATTCACATTTGTGAATCCTCTGTCTTACATATCTGGGCCTCTATTTGCCTTAATAACTGGATAGTCCCCTTTTTATGATACCTGTATATGTTGTTTTTCCAGTTATCAGAACCATATGCCAGTTCGCTCTTTTATAATAATCAATTGGCTAAGTTAGCACATGGGCCTTGATGACTTTCTATATAAAGCCAAATTGTTTCTGTGACATGAACCTTGCTTGTGTTAGTCTTTTTTCTACTTGATCTTCAAAACTATCATGATTTAGCTCATTTTCTTTTCAAATTCCATTAAGATGGTTGCAGTTTGTAGATCACCTCATTTTCATAATTTTCTATGCCAATACTTGCCTCCAGTCTTTGCTGTGTTGTTATTTTCAAAACTGCTTTTCATCAAATAGTCATTCAAAGCTAATTAGATTTTTGTGTAGTTCTCCATATTTATATTAGTCACTTGGTTCAACCGTCTCCTTTGTCTATTGAATTTGGAAATACATGGTCCTTTCTTTTCCTAATTGCAAGTGCATTCTTTGACTACATCTGGTTGAAATTGAAAATTCCTTTGGTTTGTTGATGTGTTTTTATTTAAAACTTGCATGCATTTTTATCATGATTTCAGAATGAGAATCTTATGATGACTTGAACTGGCACTCTTAACCAATTCATTGATGGTTTTATGGGTAGATCTGCTAAGAAACAAATGTTATATAGCTGACAAAAAGAGGAGTTAACGCTTCAGTGATATTGTTTTATACAATAATTATTTACGGTTTGCAATTTTAATTCATAAAACAATTCAGTCCTGTAAATTAATTTAGTTTAGCAACACTGCAGGTTGTTCCTAATACTAGGAGCAGAAGCCAAATGGGTGAAACCACTGACGGTGGTTTGTATGAGATTTTTCAACAAGATTTTGGACCTGTAGGATCTCCCACTTTTGAAGCTGCCCGTAAAATGTTTATGACTAGCAGTGCTGGTTATGCTGTTGCTAGTCTCTTACTTCAGCCGAAGGATCGGCACAATGGCAATCTTCTTTTTGACAAGTATGTGTTGTATATTTGTGATGTTTGCAGTAATAATAAAACCAGCGTGTGACTAACTCATCATAAACTTACAGCAAAGGAAGGCTTGTTCATATAGACTTTGGATTTATATTGGAGACATCGCCTGGAGGCAATATGAGGTTTGAAAGTGCCCACTTCAAATTGAGTCATGAGATGACTCAATTGCTTGACCCTTCGGGATCAATGAAGAGCGATACCTGGAACCAGTTTGTCAGGCAAGTCACTTCATTATTTAAACTGCTTCTTTGTGCTTAGCTACATATACCATGCTTGTGCATATGTACACCTGCAAGAACATGTGCGTGTTAATTAAATTTGTGGCATAAATGCTCAGAAAGTAAATCTCGTTGCTTTCCATGAAAACTATGGGTATTTGGCACTCTACTGTGATTTTATTGTTTTTTAAATGGTGTTTTTTTCTACATTTGAAAGTATAGGAACGTGAACTCATTCAACTCATTGAGAAAGCTGCAAGCTAAGTGCACAGTTATACCTAGAGCGTGATTCTTATGTATGATATTGTTTTGTCATATAATTATTCTACCATCTATATGCTATCATAAGATTATTAGATTAATTGTAAAATATCTTTGTTGTGACATGTAATGAAATTCTGCCACATATCACTGATCAAAGTGTCCTAATATACAGATGACCTATTGGACTTGCTTCCCATGATTCATGCTTAACAAAGGTTACAGTTATGACATTCCGAGTATATGGGTGCAAATCGGGCTGAGTCAACCTGTAGAGACTAGTAGTTTGGTTTGGGATGGGGCAAAATGTACCTAACTTGGGTTTCAATTATAAATTAGCGACATGTTGAAGGCCTGGAGACTCCGACCCAGTCTGAACTGAGCCCAACAAAAGTTGTATATCAAATAATACAAATCCTTGTATTATACAGGGTTGATGTCATAATCCTTGTATAATACAATGGGATTCAATAAAAAAATTCTTCAGTTTGAAAATTATGTGGTCAAATTCAGTTCTGATATCAATAATCTGATTCATTATGGAGTTAGTTTTAGGTCAGGCTTGATCTTAACCCTACCAAACTCACCTAAATTGCACTACTTCAACAAGTGGCACAAAAAGCTTGGTGTAATGTACAGCTCGTGGCATAATGAAGATTGGTTCATAAAGTTTTTACTTGAAAGCCAATTGTATACGGCTTGCAAAATAAGCAATGGCAGCATATTTGTGTAACTGTGATTGTTATTGAACTTAGGTGGGAGCAGGATAAAGTTCTTGATAGCATCTTCCGTTTCTCTCATAAGAGGGATAACTGATTCATCTGCGGTTATGCATGATTTTTTATTCTAAACTGTTGCTATTAGTCCTGATTTTGTTTTTGTTACCTTCTGCTATTTCAGCTTGTGTGTGAAAGGCTACCTTGCAGCTCGGAGGCATATGCATGGAATTGTAACCACCGTGCTTTTGATGGCGGATAGCGGGCTACCCTGCTTTAGCAGGGGAGATCCCATAGGAAATCTCAGGAAGCGATTCCATCCTGAGATGAGCGAGCGTGAGGCTGCTAACTTCATGATACGGACTTGCAATGATGCGTACAACAAGTGGACCACCGCGGGCTACGACTTGATACAGTATTTGCAGCAAGGTATCGAAAAATAGATTCATTACTTGCAGGTATGTAACATTTTAGCTTCCCTTCCAATGACTTGTATCTTGCATAACCTTTGGTAGAGGTTTTGTGGCTTGATGAGATTGTGAAAATTTGGAGTGTTGCTCGAATGTGTCAGTACTACCATGTGTCACGTCCATTAGTGAAAGCATAGATTCATGTGAGTCTGGTAAGCCTTGAGGATTTGAGTGTTTCTTCTGGCCCTCATAGTCATTTGTTACTAGACTCTGCCTTCGTTACCAGCCTCGAATTATTGTGACAATAACTTATCCTTCTGCACCCAGTAACCAATATATGCACGATAACTTCAACTTATGAATTGTGCGAGGAAAGTCTATGAGAAAATGGTAGACATGAGGAATCGAAAAGGGGGGAAAAAGCAACTCAGTTGCTTTGCCAGGCATGAATCCACTGTGGCACCTTCTTAAAAAGCAATGTTGGCACCCAAGGAAAGCAATCAAGGTGCGACTGTTTCTTTTTTCTGGTGCAAGGGGAGAGAGTTTAGAACAGTGTATTGATTTGACAAGAGTAATCAAGGTGCGAAGGTTATTAATTAATTTAGATTTTTTTTTATGAGTGTAAGGGAGTTTTGAACTGTATAATTTGGTGTAGTTATTGTATGTGGCTATATGTCTGTGTAACAATCAGTGCAGTGTGTTTATGGGGAGACATACAACTTGTGTTTAGTTCCATATTAATTATGCATTAGATAAATTTTGAGTGTATATATATATATAATCTTAAGTACTTTTTTTTAGATGAGCTTCTGCGTCATTACAAATGGTATCACATATTAGAGTGGACTTGACTCGTGGCCAATGTGAACTCGACAAAAATATGGAGGGCTGACCATAGATTCATCATGGTAGCTGTGGTAGCCCATTGATATCAGTCTTCTCTCCCAACTCTCTCTCATCTCTGCTCTCCTCCCTCCCTCGTGATCTCTCTCCCCTCTTTCCCACTGGATTTCCCTCTCCTATCTTCTCTCTCCCTCTCCATTTCTCTCTCTCTCTCTCTCTCTCTCTCTAGTTTGGGCCCTAACCTGAGCCTGAAATTGTTCAAACTGGATCCGAACTACATAGAAACCCAACCTGGTTGAACCGGTTCAGCCCTAACATATTGAAGCCTCTGAAATCATTATAATAGCCATTACAATGGACATTATCATAAACCTTGGAGGCTTCATGATTAAATGATCATCAGAGAGAATACTAAATTCTTTTTTTAATAAACTTTGAAAAAGAAAGATACGGCGCGATGTGGTTTTTTGTAACCAAATGTTAATGGGAATGGTCTCGACTCTTGGAGTCGCCGCAAGGGTGAAGTTACAGGAAAGGTATTTAGATAACTATGAAGCTCTTCCCGCAGAAAAGTGGAGGATCCAACAAAAGAAAAAGAAAAAAAAGTAGTGGTACCAACGGAGCAGGTCCATGTCATGGAAATTGACCTTATTGAACAAACAGCATGATCCTATCCATTTCCGCCAGAGGAATGGAGACGCTGACATTGACGGAACCCCGACGAGTTCGACGTTCCCATCTCAAATCCTGTCGCATGTGCTCCATGACAAGCTCCTCTAAGCCAAGACCAAATCAACATGAATCGGTTCGTTTCTGAGTGGACTCGGCCTGGAGGTTGGATTACGTACAATTCGGTCCTGGAATTGCTAAACTCAGTGAACTCTGAAATGTAGCACAATCGAAATGGCCTGGCTAATTTTCCTCGGGAAAAAAAAGAGGATTGGCTTGGCTAGTCTAGTCAATTAGTGATATAACTATGGTGACAGCAGTATTTGAAGGCCTGATCAGGATGCAGCATGAAGCGGATTTGTTCGGAATAAGATTGTCCCTTCTTAGATCTAGTCGATTTTATCCTGCCAAATGCCATGAGTCTATCACGGACCGGTGAAAGTTGGAGTAGGACCACCACTTCACCGGGGATTTTCAAAAACATTCACTCATTCACCATATGGGAAGAGGGATGTTCTTAATTTAAAATAAAGTGGTCGAATAAGGTTGTCGCGTCTCTATTCCAACATATTGAACCCCAACATTTTCTTGTCAACTTTCCCAAAGTAATTCTATTCCCTAATTAAATTGGGCTGGACTAGATTCGGCAAGCCAAAATAAGCTTTAATTGTGTATCATGATTGTGAATGTGGTCTTAAGTTCATGGCTTTATTATGCATTGTCTGTCACTATATATAAGATACTTTTTTTATTTCTATACAGTTGTAATTAGTGTTTTTTTTACTTTAAAATATTTATCATTTAGAACTCTGTTGAGTCATCTGACTTGACTCAGATGAATTTTTAGCTGAGCTAATGTTCTGAATATTTTTGATCTTTGCTTCCTCGAACCTTTTCGTCTTATTCAAATTGCAATGAGTTATGTCCATACATGGCATCTATGTGGTTCCCAAGCCTTGAAACGTTCTGATAAAGAGCTCAATTGTTTTTATGATGAGGATGCCACCTATTAGTTTGTCTTGAAGCTTAGGCCTTACAGATAGAATGTTCCTTCTTTCGATCCAGATGTTTGACAGTTGTCCACATGAGACGGCCGACATGAAATCCTTGCAGCATGTCAGAATTGGAAAAGTGATTTCAAGAGCTAATAATCTATGTTAGATTTCTAGGCATTGTATTATAGGCCTTTATTTTCCTACCTGTGTCCATCTGTTTGGCCCCACCCCTATGAGCGTCTCCGTCTATTGTTATCTAAGATAAAGACAAGCCACGCGCCCAATCTCTTGGTGTGAATAAACTGGCCAGGAGTGCTAGAATTTTAGCACTTCAAACAACAATGCTTCATTGCCAAACAAGAGTAATCACCAAACAAATTAAGCTTCATTTCCTTTGACATCAGATGGTTGCTTTCCACGGTTTTTATATATATATATATATAATTGCTATAGAGAATTCTCATGAAAAATTACTGGCTAATACCAAGAGATTTCCAAGTTGAAGACGGAGTGGTGGAGGCCCTTCAGGGGGGGGGGGGGGGGGGGGGGCAGCCAGTAGCCCTTCAAGGCTACGTGGTCTTATACAAGCCTTGCTCTTCATGTGGCCTGTTTTAGTTGATGAGGATGGATGAAGGTTCTTGTCCAAGACGTAGACAAAGTTATATAACTAAGGTTGTCAAGGATTCGTCCGTCTTATCGAATACAAGTCCATGGTCTTACTGGTTACGTGCCTCTTTTGCTGACCTTCATTGTGTGATAGAAGTTAGCGTAAGGGTTTAACAGTTGTACATCTGGGCTATGACCTTGACATGGTTGCATTGGATGTGCGTTATCTCTAGGTGTCATGTCTACTCATATGAAATGGACGATGACATTTTTTTCCAAACAAGGAAATGTTTCCCATTAATTAGTAGTTACAGGGAGTTTTGAAACGCTTCCCAACAGGTGAAGCCGTCTAGGTGCAACAATGCATGGTGAACTCGAGGAGTTCTATGCATGGTCTCACGAACACTTTCTAGGATGGCAGCGGACATGTTAATATACTTTATCAATTACACAAACCCAAAATCTTATCGTATAAAATTGCACCATACCTCTAATACCGTGTAGAGACCTCCATCCTCACCGCCTCTCGGAGTGCAAATCCTGTAAGTTGTATGATATAATTTTGGCAAAGATACCACAGCTTTAAATTAAAAAAAAGTAGGAGCTGCCAAGTGTTATGTATGTAATACTTAAAGGAATTTTTGTATATATATCTACGGAAATTTTTAATTTTGAATGTGCACCTCCGTAAGTAAAAGTTCGTTCATCGTTATAAGAAAATTTTATGCAAAACGAAAAACATAACCAGATGGAAAGCCATATTGATAATACGCGCAACATGAACAACATGATTCACCAGCAGCAGGTGGACTAAACAATGGAAAATGCTTCGGAAACTCAAAACTATAACTAATTTGGTGACTGACGGTTTACAACCATTAGTCTCCTTCATTTTCAAAAAAAACCTATAACTCAAGAGGTCTCACAGCATCACTGAGGACTCCAATCTCTTTGGAGTTTGCTCTACTTCTTCAGTATGATTCAATGGCTTGTTTCTATATTCGTTCTCCATGGTTTCTCTTCGCTTAGGGTCTAATCCCCTCACTTGTACAAAAAAAAAAAAAAAAAGTTCACATGTACCCCAATCTCTTCCTTCTCTAGAGGGGAAAAAAACAAGATTAATAGGAAGAAAGCTAGGCATAATTTTTTTTTTTTCAAACAACACTGCTAAGAGTCAAGCACCAGGAATGTTATCCGTTTTGATTGGTTTTTCAACATGTTCCACCTCACCTGTGTTCTCTTAGTCCCTGTAACATTTGGTGCCAAAACACAGCAGGCTTCTTACTTCCTTCCTTCTTCCGGCTCTTGTTAATCCACTTCAGGATAGAATGAGATGAGGATGCATGAAGTTGCATTGCAATGGGATGCCAGTACTTGGAGTCCAAAGCTTAGAAGAAGAACTAAGGATTGTGTTCGACGCATGACCTGTCAGCTCAGAACTCAAGAACGCCTAGTAGATATAGAAGAAAAATGAGATGAGAGGGAGGCTGCAGCACTGAATTTTTGTGGAAGCTTCACAATGTAGAGGTTTGACTCCACAATCTAAAAACTACTTTTTTATTTTTATTTTTTTGAATGGAGGGGAGGCAGAGATAGCCACCCGGCTTTTATCGAAGATCAGAACACAATCTGAAAAATACAAGCAAGGCATGCAGAGCCTCTTAAGATCGGTTGTTATATAATGGTTAAAGATTCATAAAGGAGATTTACCAAAAAGAAAAATGATTCATAAAGCAGTTTGTTGAAAAGATGGTGGAAAGTGTTCTGAGCGTGTGCTTTCCTTTTGGAGGGGGAAACAAATGGACCATACTTCTTTTTTGTTCTCTCATTAGACCTGGTTGGGATACTCATTACTCCATGACAACTTATTTTTCAAGGGAAATTAGCCTTTTATTGGATGCAAACACAGACACTGATTTAGGCCTGTGGATATTGTGGAAGAAGAAGAAATAAGGCACTGTAAACGGTGACGCATCCATTTGGTTTGGGATATCTTGGAAGGAGATAGATGTAGGAAATTTTTTACTGATAAACTGGTATATATCCAGTTAGAGTTTAATCTGGTATTCTTTTCTCTGCACCAAAGGGACAGGACAGGTATAAGCACTTCTTTTTCTTTCTTTCTTTCTTTTCTTCTTCTTCCCATGGAAAGCATGACAGACTTGTTCAACCATTTCTTTTTTGTGTTGGATGGGATTATGGATACATCTAATAAAAATAAAAAATAAAACATTCTGAAATTAGAATGGAAGGGCACTATAATTAGTCTCCCATCTGATGTCTCCAGTATGCTTGGCGACGTAAGAAGCAACCTAGTCAGACCTTATGGTAGATATGGACTGCCTAAAAGTCATCAAGTCTTCTAACCATACTCCAAGTATTTCTGAGATGAGGGACCACCCCCTTGCCGTGGACCACTGGCCTTGATGTCCATCTAATGATAGTAGCTGAATCCCTCTTAAGGATAATGCGGTTTGCCCGTAGCACGGGCATAGCAAACCCAAGGCCCTTCCATCATCACATGGTGACAACCTCCCACCATTTTGAGACACTAAGCCCATCCACTTGGGTTGTCACACCACAAAATGCCAAGGATTATCTTTGCAACCGAATTCAACATGGATTAAAGAATAAGTGGAATATGCCAAAATTTGATAGGGATGGCCAAGAAAATGATTCTTGCTAGCCTAGTGAATTCGAACCATAGAAGTTCCACCTCCTAATGTAGGCATACAGCGCTAGAGTAATAATTAATGTACCTTTACTATACTCAAATCCAAGCAACTACTTTAGAATCAGTGATAACCTTGTAATGACACGTTTATTTCTATGTTCTTGGAATCCAAACTAAATATCACCTCCACTAAGTTCCATGTATTGGCTATTTAAGGATATGCTTCCCTCTTCATGTCATTCCTCAATCGTATTTCATTAGAGATCTTTCCTTCAACTATGATTATAAAACAAATAAAGGATTCTCTTTATATAAATGCTAATTTAAACACAGCAACACATTCAGCTCCACACAATCCGTCTTCTACTTCTTCATGCCACTGCTGCCATCTTTTTGATCCTTGCATGAGGGTTAAATGAAACACAAGGGTTAAGGCAATGGCGGCTCATCCGCCCTCTTACATGCCATCATCCATTACATAGAATTTTCTCAATGTACACCAAAAATTTCTTTGTTTTGATTCTTTTAAAGGTAGGATGGAGAAAAGAGTTGATGTGCCTAAAATGATTAATAACTTTAAAGAATTAGGGTTGTATCCTAAAACATATGAGGGCTTTTCACCTAGGTAACCACTAAACCTGCACTAACCTAATTCTTCAAGGTTTTCATGTGTTTTGACCTAATTTAGCATTTTCTAGAATTAAATTCAATGCATTAATATTATGTCATAAATTTATTTTTATAGGGAAAATAAAGTACTAGTTCTTGTATCAATGAACCGGCATACTAAGAAAAAAAAATAAAGAAGAAGACTAGACTAAAGTAGGTGATAATTCCACATAACTTTAATTGTTACATCTAGATCCTATTGTTGATCAAACTTAACATTTTTATTCAAATCAACAAAATCTTCTACGTATTTGGTTTATCTTGTATATTGGGGAGACAAGGGAATTAGTTTGAGTCAAACTAGGAGAAACCCTCAATTACCACACTCGGGAAGTGCTTTTGTAGTTTTGAAAGGTTGCCCGGAATATATGGTCTTCCATGCCATTTGTTGGGGAGAAGAATCAAAAAAATCTTGACACACAAGTTGGAATCCCATTCAACACTAGACATCCTAGCTAGGTTGGCATGTATCTTTCCCACAAAAGAAGGATTTACTTTCCTCCATGCAAATCCACCATTGGACCGTGCATTAGTTGCATTGAGATATGTGCAAATAGATGAATAAAGGAGTTTGGAGCACTTGAAGATTTGTGCAAAGTGCGATTCAGTGGTCCACGTCACGAAAGAAGGTTAATCATTCTTTCACACGAAAGAAACAACCGAACCTAGATCTAACTTCATGAGTATTAAAAATTAAGAAAGAAAGAGATTTAGCTCCAACAAGGGTAACAACATATTTTGTTGCAACCCATGGTTAATCAAAACATATATCCCCAGAAATTCAAGAAGCCAAATGTTATCTCTTAGGTGTCACAACCGACACATGTCGAGGCTCTTACAATTGCAGCTAATTTTCAGAGCAGTACTCACATCCATAACTTGTTTGACAAGTGGAAAGAATTTTTTCTTACTAAAATATTTTTTTTGGAAAGATAATTTTTAAGAATATAATGCCTAAAAAAATGGTTTTGCCATATTTGGTTGATTATAGAAAAGTGACACATTTTAGAATGATTTATGTTTGATTGAGCATCTACTTTCTTGAGAAAGTTGTATGAAATACCTATTATTATTTTGATAAAGAAAAAGACGTTACTCATTAATTTTGATAGCTTAATGGTACTTTTTTTAAAAAAAAGGAATTTCCAACTTAATTTCTTCATATTTTTTTTATAAAATATAAAAATCTTATTATTATTATTATTATTATTATTATTATTATTTGAAAACTTTAATCAAACAAGATGAAAAGTAGTAACATCAGCTGGTCGCTTGTGAGAGGCCCGAAAATAAAAGTTGTTGCTGTCCGTCAGGCAAAAAAATCAAAGGCTATCTCCTCGAAGATAAGGCTTTGCCACCTGGGTGTGATCCCGCTCCCCATCCTCTCTTAACCCGTCAAGCCTACTCGAACCCAAAGAAGCAATACTCTCCACTACAATTCAAGCCCAACGGTACACATTGCCTCCTACCTAAGTCCAACCCCACCCTCCACATCCTTTCCCTCACCTATCGTAGCCATACGTAAGAAGCTAAAGTTTTCTCTTCTCTCCCCAACGAGGGAGGGGGAGAGAGCGAGAGAGATGCCGGAGGGGGACCTCACGGAACGTAAGGCAGAGGGGTGCAAGCTAGAAAAATCGAAATAAACGACAGTGAAGGGCGACGGACGAAAGGCCTATTCCTGTGCCCATCCACCCTACGCGGGCCACTAGAAATCCCCCACTTGACCCGCCAGCCAATAGCATTCCATGGAAACGGATGGCTTTTCCCCGCCCGGCCAATACCCTTCGAGATAAGGCCCCTCCGTGGGCCCCGAAAGCCCATCCTCCCCCTTCCGCCAAAGCGCCACGACCCCAAAAGCGCACCGTGGGCCACCCCCACCCCCGGCCCCCGACGGCTGTCCTTCCTAAATGGAATCAACTCCCGGATATTTCCCATTCTAGACAGCACCCTTTTTCTTCACCAGACTCTGGCCGGCGTAGCAAAATCCTGGTATAGTAGGAAAAAAATCGGGCATGAGCCACCACCACTCCGACAAACAGCGCTCCTCCGCCGGCGCCCTCGGCGCCAGGACGGCGCGCGCCTGCGATAGCTGCCTCCGTCGCCGTGCCCGCTGGTACTGTGGTGCCGATGATGCCTTTCTCTGCCAGGCTTGCGACTCCTCCGTCCACTCCGCTAACCCCCTCGCCCGCCGCCACCACCGGCTTCGACTGAAGACCTCCTCTTCATCCCCTCCTTCCACTGCTAATTCCGAAGATGCGCCCCCGCCGTGGCTCCACGGCTTCAGGCGCAAGGCCCGCACCCCTCGTGGCAAGCCAGCGCCGGCCGGACCTCCGAAGTTAGAGCCACTCGTGCCGGACCTTGAGGCGGATGAGAAGCTGTACATCGAGGAGGAGCACCTCCTCTATCGCGTGCCCATCTTCGACCCCGTCCTCGCCGAATTCTGCTCCCCGCCGGCTCTCGACGAGGCCAGCGGTCTCACCGACGAGGCGAAGCCTGCGGTGCAGCAGCAGCCACCCGAGCATGCACCCGTTTTTGCAGCTGCTGCTGGGCTCCACCCGTCCGACCTGGACCTCGCCGAGTTTGCAGCCGACGTGGAGAGCCTCCTCGGTCGAGGGCTCGATGACGACAAGTTCTGCATCGACGCGCTGGGCCTGATGGATCCGGCAGAGGGTGACGACAAGGGGCGAGTGAAGCTGGAGCTGGACGTCGGTGCAGGGGGGGAAAGGAGCGACATCGTGGCCTGCGACATAGATATGGAGATCGATCTTTCTCGGGAGACACTGGACCTTGACTTCGGCTGTGGATCTCCGGCAGCAGTGGAGGAACTTGAAGAGCAGAAAGCTGCAGAAGAGGCAGCCATGGCGTCGGGTGGTGGCTGTGTAACCGAAGCAGTGGCGGCAGGTAGGAGGATGACACTCAGGCTGGACTACGAGGCGGTCATCGCTGCGTGGTCTTGTAAGGGTTGCTCCCCGTGGACCGACGGGGAGCGGCCGCAGTTCAACCCGGACGACTGCTGGCCCGATTTCGCGGTACGTACGCTACCATTCCCAAAGAACAACAATAACAACTCGTACAAGACGCGGACCTCTTAAATGTAGTTGCTATTAGTTCTCATGTTGTGGTGCTCCTGTAATTATCTATACAGGGAATGATGTGGGGCGGCGCAGGCGGAGGAGGTGGTGGAGGCGAGGTGGCACCGGTGTACGGAGAGGTGGGCATGGTGGCGGGGAACGGAGGGAGGGAGGCGAAGGTGACGAGGTACCGGGAGAAGCGGAGGACGAGGCTGTTCTCGAAGAAGATCCGGTACGAGGTGCGGAAGCTCAACGCGGAGAAGCGGCCACGGATGAAGGGCCGCTTCGTGAAGCGCGCGGCGGCTCCCTTTCCTTTTTGACGACCGCTCCCGGGGGAACAAACCGCAAACGAAGAAGCCATAGTGCAGTCCTGGTAGCACTGCCTCGCTGCTCTTTAGTATATATATTGTAGAAATAATAACCCTCTCTGTCTCTCTCTCGCTCGCTCGCTCGCTCTCTCGCTTGCTCTGAGATTAGCTGTTGTTGTTGGTTTTTACTTCTGTGAAATAGGTGGGCCTATTTATGTGCCTAAACCTTAATCAGATGTGGCTGGCCATGCCTGTTTTTTTGCTGGAACGAACAGTTCGTCCCAGTTTCATGTCATCAGTGTAAAAATCCCTTTGGTCTAGAAATAATAGATGGAGGCAGAGTTATAATAGAAAATCAAGTTTTTTCGATATTTATCTTGGATTTACACAAAGGTACGTAAGATATATGATGAAAGGAGGGAAGTTTGGGACTCTCTATTCAATGTATTTTGGTTCTCTTTTCTTTCTTTCTTTCTTTCTTTCTTTCTTTCCTAATTTGAGTTAGTATGAAACCAATTCGCTTGCTTCCAATTAACTCGTTCTTTTCATCAACCTGATAAATTCTCCAAAACGATGCCTTGGTGTTTTGCTTATATATCTACATGGAAGCAAACAAGATGTGATTCTGGAGTTTTCTTAACGATATCTGAATTAATTTCTCCTTATTTATATGGCATATTTGATTCCTTCCTTCCCTCCCCCCAAGATTAAAGGCTAGACGTCTCTTGCATTATTCTCTCCAGTTATAAGAAACATGAATAGATGGTGATTCCGGAGAGTTCAGATATGCATTCCATGGTAATTTTAGTGACCTCACTACTGTGTTCGAGTAATCCAGCACTTGGAATAAAAAGTGGAGCAAATGGGAATTGCTAATATAATTATATGATTTTTGTGGCCTTCCATTCTTTTTTGATTAATGCATAACCTCATTGGGATTAAGTATAGATTGAGGGAAATATGATATAGGATAGCAATGCAGGAAAAAAAGAAATTGAAATAGAAATTTAAGAAACCAGAGCATGCTAAATGCTATATTTATAAGGAAGTATAATTTGGAAATCCAACTTGAAAGCTTAAGCTATAAAGTGGATGGGCCATGGATGAGTGTATAAGCACCACCAAAGTCCCAAGTCTGTCCGATGTGAAACCATTTCTTAACATCCTCTTTCACGTGTGAAGCCCGATTGGTATGCAGGAGCATGAATACATCGATAGGCAAGAAAATCGTGGCCTCTAATAAGATGTTAAGATCGAACACAAAAGTTTAAGCTAATAGATGGATGGGCACATAAGTATATAAGAACCATAAGAGTTTATAAACTGTCCGATTATCAGACTATTCTTCAACAGAAAGTACTTATGAATTCTGCACATCCAACATGTATGCATTGATATTTCTTTGTGAAAGCAAATCTCTAAGAAACCCTATGTCTGAATAACCAAGGAAGTGTTTGAAGTTGCACCTTAATTTTTCACATTAAAAAAAAAAATTACAAATTACAATTTGGTAGCAGCCATGAAAGGAAGTAACGACGTTGCTTATTGGGTTTCTATTATTTAAAAAAAAAAAAAAAGATTGCAAATCAGGGAGGTAATGAGGTTGCATTTTTATTTTCATTAAGAAAGAAATTAATATTAAAATTTGATAGCAGCCATGAAGGATAGGATAATTTCCCACACAAATTATTCATTGTTGGAGTGTCCAAATCCTGATGGGATTTTTTTTTTCCTCGAGAGAGAGAAACTGATGGGGAAAGTTCTACCATCACCTTCAAGCAAGATGGGCATGTATCTTAGAGGTAACATGGACTTTCATTTCAGTAATTGAGCTAATTAAATGTAAGAATTGTCTTGTTGTTAGCACGATTCATGCCTTGCTACTGATGGCCTAGATTGGTTGATTTCCTGAGTACTTTCAGCTTTCATGAGATTATAATGTTGCACAGCCTGTTAATTATTGAGCAATCTAGGTAACTCTATAGTGCCAGAAACTTAGAAAAATGACACATCAATATTTTCAGAAGTGTTAAAAAAAAACGGAATTGTATTTCAATTTGACTCTTTGGCTGATAATTTATGCCTTGAAAATTATGGTAGATCTTTATGCCAAACCTTATTATCTTCCCTATGTCAGGTCTACAGATATTTTAGAGAGCTGCTCCTAATTACATGAAACTATAAATGAGGAGATTCGTCCTGCCTCCTGCCGACTATCTTTTAATTTTACACTGTGTAGGTTCCCCAAATATTTAAAAGTTGATACTGTGTTTAGATGGTGTTATTTTTGCTACTGTCAGAGTTTGTCCTAAAATTAACCAAGCATGCAATAAAATTCAATGGTTCCACTCGCCTTCTCTCTCCCTCCCTGACTCAGGCAGACCCTGCAATTCAAAGAATCTTTAAACTTTTTGTTAATCTTGGCTTGTCTGCCAATCACTATTGTAATCGTAAGCCCGGATAACTAATTTTGTTTAGGTTTCCTCCCTAGTAAGCTTTTACTCACCTCCAACCAAGATATATTTTCTAATAATGATCAAACATTTGCCTCCTATTGATCAAAGAATGAAGAATCTGGAAATATGAGATGCATGCAATTGGAAGCATATTGGTTTAGTCAAATAAAACGTAATTAAGAAGTGCCTATAACTTTCTAAAATCCTGCAACTGAAGCAAAATTCTAATAATATTAACGTTTTTTTTTTATTCTTTCACCTATACTTCCATGGAAAGCGTGCTAAGACTAGTGGACTAGGCATGGTTTAGGTGACTGACTTCCCTGAAGACTTTGCAAGCCATTCCATTAAGATCAACATACTTGCATTTTAGTTTAATTATATAATTGATCCGAGTTATGAATCTTGTTTCTTTCAAAGAAAAAAAGAATCTTGATGTTTATATCTTATAGTAGAACCAGAAATTATTGCAAACATAAAGCCAAAAGTTACCTAAGAAATTAGCCTTATGTTTCCTAGAAAATGCAACAATTGATATGAACAACCCGCGCTATTGTTTGATAGACAAAAGAGACTAATAATACATTACAGATCTAACCCTAATCTAATGTACAAGGGCTACATGTAATCCAAAAGACCGCAGGAGCATATTGTCTCAGGAATTTTAATATTCCACGCTACTAAATTATGTTAAAGGATCGTAGAAGACCTTGAGTGCAATTGTTTCTAGGCTTTAACGTTCTGAGTCAGATATCTGCAGCGGTTAGCCCATAAAGTTGACGCAGTGCAACGTTGGCCTTCACATGTACAAGCCTGTTTGAAGTCATAAGAGAACATTGCTGCCGTAACTAGTGATAGTGTGGTCAACCTTTAAACTGAGAAAGATAGAGAGGGGGAGAGAGAGCCAGTAATGGATGTGTGACCATGGGATCTATATATATTTAACATCCTTAATCAAAGTAATATAATGCAAATGGTTTCCAACACAGTGCGTGAAAGTTCTCTGGATAAGCAAAGTTTTTCATCATATAAATAATTTTCGTGGAGTCTCTAACAACAGCAACAATTATTATTTCCAAGGGAAATGTCCTTCAGGGGAGCTATCAATTAGCGAATACAGTCGCATTTGCATAGCAAACTATTTCACAGCTCCAAATGTTTAGGATGTGACTTCCCTGTCCCCAAGTAAGCTACAAAACATATTCTGGTCTACAATCAAACAGTCATAGTATCTGGTTCTATAATTTAAGATCAACTAGAATGCAATAGTAACAGAAAAACATAGCTGATCAACCAAGTTCCATCAGACTATGCAATTGGTGGTGGAGATCTTTCTAAAGTTTTAATCTTTTCTTGGAAAAAGGAAGGCTGGAATAGTGAGATAAAAAGATTAGTTCTTGGAAAGTCAGAGGAGAAAGGAGTTTCTTAAAACACTTTATAGGGAATTTAGATGCGAAAGACACCAATGGAGGACTATACTCATACAAGAGGAAATTATGTGCTGGTAAGAGATCAAGGGCAACTTGGCTCGACAAAGGAGATAAAATCAAATCTTAGGATCACAAAATTGCCAATGGCACTAAATAGACAAGCCTGATTACCCATCAACTAATAAAAAATAACCTAAAGAAGAGGGGAAAAAACTGGGGAAATGTCGGTCAATTGGTTTAGACAACACATAAATATAATGGGTCTCTCATTACAAATTTACACAGTTCTTCAGCATCACTTGCATAACATTTGGCCTGGACTGATTCCAACTTTTAATTGATTCTCCTTGTTTTTTAGGACTTGGTTCTTAAAGTCATGTTTCACAAAAGTTCCATCATTCCTTTCAATCTGGAATATTACATTAACAGAGGTTTCGCTAATCTTTCAATTACAAGCTGAATCTCTTTTCAGTCAATGTTGGAAGCAAAAGGAGTCCTGTCTACTACCATGATGTATTTTTTTATCTGTTGAGCAATCTGTCACTAGAAGAATACTCTTTTGAGAGGGAAATTTTTGCCGATCTAAGAAAATTCAAGACTTCTCTGGTGAACTGAAACAGAAGATGCAACAATACCAATTTAATATCAAGGAACTTTTTTAGAGAGCTTACATCAGCTGTGGAGGCAATTGATGAACAGTTTGAGTTGCTGTAAATTATCGCATCGGATCACTTCAGCAATGGAGCTTTCAGAATTTGTGTTTTACTTAGGTTTAGCACTTAGGATAACCTTTGCTAGAAATACATTGGTAGGAAGCAGACATTTGGCTCTTTTAAGATGGACGCTCCGGGCGGATAGGTGGCAGCTAATTCAGAGACTGTCCAAACTTGTATAGAATCGCTCATGTCAGGGCTTCTTGTCTTTTGGTTATACACAGGAAGGTACCAGTACTCTTAGAGAGACAGGATTAGATACTGAGGATGATAAGGATGAAGTGTTTTCAGCTAGACATAGTTGTTATTACAATTAAGGGATATTGAGAAGCAATGAGAGGATTGTCACTCCTTGATATTGTCGCACCTCATGATATTGATGTTGTTTCCTTTCTAGCCTCTGGCTCTAAAAAATGTCACGACACATAACAATATATCTCAAAGGAAACAACAGGGTTTAAATACAGCGTTCCGTTTGACTAGAAGCATTAATTAACATTCAGATTAGACTCCATTTCTACCTAAGTTCTCCCAAGTTGCAGTTTAAACCAAGACCTTGAAGTGCTCCCATTGCATCTTCTCCATTCAAAGCACTCTGGTCTCCAGAAGTAAGATTGGGCAAATCCAGGAGCACAAAGATCACATCAAGGGATAGAAGCATAGAGTGCTTCCTGTTTGGCAGGCTGTATAATGCTGTGATTCCTCTTTTGGATTGAAGGACACCAGTGTTCCTTCCTTTCTCTCTTCTTTAATGATTCTTTTTTTTTTAATGGGTGTTGGGGTCCTGGGATTTAGAAAACTATTGACCTCCTTTTGCAATTTGCCCCACAAATCATAAATCTAAGAAGTATAAGGCTGGAAGGAGACTCAATCACCGTAATTAACTAGATCAAAAGAAGCCGAAGCAAAACAACATCACCACCACCTCATCCACTTATCAGGGACATAGACCGCCTTACCTCAGATCCAAACCTCTTTTGCATTAACCATGCCCACTACGAAGCAAACCAACTGGTAGTTCTATCAGACACCACAGCAATAGAGGCAGACTTCAGATACGTTCACTTTATCATCAGATCACTTTTCCTTGTTTTCTCTCTCTTTTTTGGAGTGGGAACCCCACTAATTGTACCCCCAAAACAATGAAAACATCAAAAGCTCAAGTTATCGCTAAACAGAAATCAAATAAAATAGCACAAACAAAAGACAACCACAAAACATTTTGAAAAGGATTCCTAATCAGATAGCAATCTTTTGGCACAAGAACTTGGAAGGATACAGATGATGTGGCTCACATGGTCACTGGATCAGCGCCACCATTAGCTGCTGCTGCTCTTTTCTTGGCAAAATATTCCTCTGCTCGAGCAAGATTCTTCGCAACTGATGGTTTTACCCACTTCTTCCGACCAGGCAATACAGTGAGAGTGCAGCCAGCAGCCTCAAGCTTGTCTTTTGCTGCTTTTGAAAATGCCCGTGCCTTTATGTTCAACTTAATAGACAAATCCCCATCTCCCAAAATCTAGAGGCAGGTAAACAAATGAATGAGCATACAAACCTTACCAAAATACTATATTTTTACAAAACGTCTACATGCCAAGAAATTCATAGCAATAATTTTGTTTTCAGTCTTAGTATTTTTCTCAATTTTGGTAAAGCAACAACTGGAGTGGGAGAGTCAGAGTTGAAAAGAGGATCCATCACTTCTTTCTCTCATTCAAAACCGTGCATGAGACTTTCATCTCGCACGGCTCCTAAGTGTGCTGAACACACATGAAAAATGATTTTGCTCAGCAGCAATAGCATAAGGAGGGAACCTCAGTTCAAGAAAAACAAGCATCACCATGACCGCTTTTAAAAGACTAGATAAAAAAATTACATCTTTAAAATACGATTGTGATGCCTTAGGTGTTTCAAGCTTGTGGTTTTTTGCATGTCTCAAATCAGTTTGTCCTGAACAAATTGACAATCCACCATCAGACACAGTTATTAGCACCTAGTCTTCAAATAACACAGATTGCAGATTTTCCAATTAAGCTGGATCCAGGACACTGAAAAACATATGAACAAGCCAAAATAACAAGCACCATTAAGGCCAAAATGAATCTAACCATAATGAACTCCCATAATAACATACACACCAAAGGACAATAGGGATTCAGCAAGCATAGAATATGCCCAAAGTACAGAAGCAAACGAGTAACACTGCTACTGACAACATGCTATCAATTAATGAGTACTCCAAATATTAGCCAAAGATAATGTGCATGACATCATGTTTATCATCCTCTACATTATTGACACCTAAGAATATACTGTTATATAGAATGAACATCCATACTTCTTCTCAGTTATTGATCATATGTTTTCCTAGACAAATCAAACTTCTAGAACACCTTGGATCTGACAACGCAAAAAAAAAATCACAAAAATATATTAGTTCTCCAGTTTCACGATCTTAATGCTAATCATCAACAAATAATGAGCAATGTGCGTGTGAGGTGTAAACTGACATGCTAGATGATTTTCATTTGTATTTTGAAAAATATACAAATATAAAATATAAACCATCTGTTATCATTTTTAAAGTAGGTTGGCATCTTATCTCAAGTAATCCATCAGGATCTCAGGCCCACATCTCTATGCATTAGCATGATCTGCTGAGACTAGCCAGTGTAAGCGGACATATCAGAAGCAGTTATTACTCCTCTGTCTACATAAACTGGCTTAAACCCATTGCTTCTGCAAATCTCCTTATGTTGCCTGGATATTCTGCAGGATTACGAGCCATAACACCTTCAACATTCAAATATTTATATTCTGAAAGAAACCGAAGGCCCAGAGACAGCTAACAAGGCTGCAGCATCCACATTCACCACAAAGCCATTAGAAATAAGGCAGGCATAATCAATCATTGGATTCCTCTTCACATCACATCATATAAAACCTGCTCAAGTATTCCAATTGTCAACATCAAACACTGGATCCACCATTAAATGCCACATATTTAGGCAGCAGATTGCCAAGCTCATCTTCTTTATAAAAAATAACTACTGTTAAGATTCTCTCTGCTTGGTTGAATGCATTTCTTGCTACAAATTGTTGACCTTCCTAGCATACTTCTACCTTCCACCTATTCCAGCTCTACTAGAGGCAATGGTGGGTCCAGATTGTCCGGTCATATCAAGCAGCAGCTTGCCTCTGCCAGGGCCGGCTCAACCCTTAGGCGACTGAGGCGGTCACCTAAGGCCCCGGCCCAAAGAAGGCCCACCGCAGGAAAGGCCTCAAAGACAAAACAGAAAGGAAAAAGGCCCTCCTTAGTGAGTTCGCCATAGGCCGTCCCATTGCAGGAAAGCCTCAAAGACAAAACGGAAAGAAAAAAGACCCCCCTTAGTGAGTTCGCCTTAGGCCCCCAAATGCATTGAGCCGTTCCTGGCCTCTGCCTGATAGGATAGCTAATTGCTTTGTTACCTCATGCCAACTGGGTACACTTTTCTTGATTTTGTCAATGTCCTTTATCTTTTTTCTGGGTGTGTGCGTACATCTCTGTTATTACTGCACTTAGTATATATTTTCCTGTACCAATCCATGAAATAATTGACATAGAGAGAGCTCTATGCGGAAGATACAATGTTGTAAGCACTATAAATAGGGAAGCTCCTTTTGGTCTCTCCAGTAGTAATTCTCCAATAAGCTTAATAAGGGAACAAATTATATATCAATTCTGAGAAAGTGTGATGTCCATCCTAAATAGAAGCGATAAGTGTACATAACAAGCATGGACACGACCTCAGATATCTTAGTAAGACTAAAAATCCGTAACAAGATGCTCTGCTTTTAGCTTGTACCTATATGAATTCCAGTTCAGAAACATATTCATAGCAACAACTTATGACAGGGTTTGAAGTTAATTTGGAAGTGATAATCTAGTTGAGGATGTATTTAAATCTGACTCTGTTGCGCCATATTTGTGCCTCAAAATGAGCATGCTTCCCTATAACAAATTCTACCATCTTCTCTCTTCATCTAGATGCTTCCAAAGTCTACATAAATTTGGAGGGCTGATTGTAGGAGTTTAAGCTGCAACAACAATGTCAATCTCCCAACTCAGTACCCACCAACTGCCTTCCAGTTTTCATTGAAGATCCCCCTCCTACCTAAAGCTGCCCTATCAAAGTATTCAGTACCATCTCTTGGAGGTTCATGTCAAGTAGACTGTTCACAGTAAAACTTACTGGAGCCTCCTCAACTTAGGAGTCCTACTCCATGGCCAACCCCATTTGAATGTCAAAAATAATAAATAAAGTTAATGCGCCCCGAGTTCAACATTTTGTTAATAGAAATTCACTTCTATGACAATGTGTTCAGCTCATAGAATGAGGAAGGGTGTCAGCTTTAAGGTCACATCAGGCTTCCTCTGTGCCCGCATTCACCTACTGTGCTGGTATAGTTCCTAAACCCATTTGATGTAATCACAGATAATATACCTACTGTCATGTTATGCTATACAGATGTTCACAACAGCGAGGGAAATTTTGAAGGATCCTTTTCACCTGCATCTGATCTAACACTGAACAATAACACAGAACTGAAAAGCTATGGACTAATGAAAACAGGTACAGGGATAAGCTAGACAGTATTTTATTTTTAGTAATTTTTAAAGTTTGAGGGAAAGTAAACAAAACATAATTGTTAAATATGCAGGTTCCATACAACAGACCTGCAGCAAGCTATTGAGTAATCTAAGCTAAATTGCTAGATATCAGGCATAAGATGGAAGTTCTGAATCTCGTTGTCAGGGCATCTCATACCAAAATGGATCCCTTGCAGCTCATCTACAAAGCAATAATGAAGTATGAGATAAATAAGGCTCACCCTAGGACAAGAAGCTACCATGAAAAGACCTATGGTAGGTTCAAACCTGATATGCACTGATCCTTTAATCAAGGGTACCAGGCTAGACAATGCTAAACTGTAAATTAGTCCACCAGTTATGCTTGAAGATCTTAACCATATCAACACCTTATATAATCCAGACACAATTTAATTTAAGGTAGAGTAAATCTGCTGATAATGTATTGACTGTTTTTTCATCTTGTAGTGGTTATGCTAGATGCTTTAACTCAAATCAGCTTCATGTCTTGATAGCGTAGCTATTCCAGAATCTCAGGTGGGTGACTGGGCATGTTTGAGTGGAATGCATGGTAACACATAGAATAACTAATATTCAGAGGAGAATGTAAAGCAAAATAACAAGTTACATCTATTAGTCAACGGCAAATTCTTTTCTGTTTTAACCTTGCCTAGATTTAAGATGATACCAAGAATACAAAACTCCACAATTCAATGAATTCATGAATATTTCTAATATGGTAGCAGATTGAGTAACTTACTTTATTCTATGGGCAATCGAAGAACAGGTTAAGGGAAAAACTCAAAAACAGTCTCAATACCTTTAGTGGCAGTCTTCTCTCTCTGCCAGATGGGTTAATCAAGCCCCTTGCTTTCAAAGATTCCAGTGATATTTCGTCACCTTCTTGAAATCCAGCATCTTTAATGTCTTTTATGTTGATAGGGACAAACTTTGGTAACCCTGCATGCATGCCTGGCAGGAAAGGATTTATAGATATTGTTATTCATAGTAAGTTAACAAGAATCATAAGCTAAAAAATGATCCCTCTACATAAGAGCATATAGCAATTCAGATATCCTATGTAAGATGCACTTCACATGTAGAATATTGAGATAGAGAAAAATTATAAAATAAAAGAAAAAAAAATCAATCAACATTATATAAAGCATGGGATAATAGAAAGCATGGTTTACCCATAAAAGCATGCATTTGAGAAACAGACCGATTAATTCCTACAGTGTACTAATTTTTGTAATATTCTCCAGCACAAGAAGATAGATATATGAGAGTTAATGATCACAACTATGATCTGTAAGTTTGTAACTGAAGAGGTATCATAATTACACTAATGGGGAAAAGCATCTACTTAAATTTGAAATAGGGTTAAATATATTCAACATCTATTCTCCTTTTGTTATGTTCTCTCTTTTCTTTTCTTTTGGGACTTGGCCGCCAGTTAAATATAATCACCGTGAAATAGATGCAATTGCGGTGTAGATACATAGCTGGGTTACTCTAAATATCTTTATCCTGTGAACTTTCAACTCCAGCACATTTTTTTGTAATAGATAATGCACATCTATGATTTAGAAAGGGTTTCATCACTTCCCCTCGCATCACCCCTCAGCGAGTCATCGAGATCATTGTCACAATCATCAAATGTCCTTAAGCATCCGTCTAAAGAGATACAAGTAACTATTGTCAGCAAATACCCGCCAATGTTCAGACAAGATAAGCCTGAAAATAGAGCAAAACAGGACAGAAATAGCAGTCTTGGACCCAGAAGGCAGAAGGTTTGTCAAAAAAATTAGAGAAGAAAGTGAGAGTAACTACACAATAGATGGACAAGGGCTAAGCAGAACAGTGTCGAGAAGCATTAGGGAGGAAGAGTGATAGAAGGTCATCATAGAGGACTCTCTCCATCTGTTCACAAGCCAAATATTATGATTCTATTTGGACCTAAGACTCAAGTATATTAGAACTGAAATGACCCATATCTAGTCATGGCAGACCAGTCATCAGAAATTTTAACTGGCTTACCCAGTTTACTCATCACTGAAATGGTTACGGTAATTGCTCACAGAAGAAGAAGGAAGAAAGGAGGGGGGGGGGGGGTTGGGGGGGGGGGGGGGGGGGGTGGCTGCTTTTGCCCACCTATTCACAAATAGCATCGATATATGATAGATGTAACTCTTGTTTATAACCTCATATGACTTAATGAAATGGTGGATCATACAGCAAGAAATTGTTGAATTGTTTTTGATAGGTATACAATTCAAAAAGTTGTTAGTGCATTTGAACTATAATTGATTGTGTTCCATCAGTGAATTAAATTGTCAAATACATCCTACATCATGCACCCATGAAAACAAGTTGAAGAGAACATGTTCTCAATTTAAGATGACTTCTTTGCAATTTAAGGACCCACGATATGATCCAAGAATCCTATCGATATTGATGGAATATTCTTTGCTAGTTCTGAGGTTGATGGAATATTCTTTGCTGGTTCTGAGGTCTTTGAACTCCACTGATCATCTTTAATATTCCAAAACATCAATACAACCTTTCCATTTTATGAGTAAGACTGATAATTCTGGTTTTAAGTACCACATATCAATTATATATCCATCCTCTTCCTAGGAGGAGGCCAGCGGTCATCACCAGAATTGCATTATCATCAATTATGTAAATAATTTATTTCTTTAATCATTTATCTACCCGTATTCTCATCATTGCTAACCAATTAGTTGGTAGGTTTGATCTTCCTAGTTGACTTAGTGCTTCACTATGCACATCTACAAGGTTATCCACACTACTGCCTTCCATTATGAGTACTGATTTTTTGTTTGCATGATCATTCCATCAATAATTGCCAACAAGTTTGCTATGTTGCAGAATTTGTTTTTTAAAGCTTTCTTATTACCTCTAAAGCTTCTGTAAATCTACGTCTAGATTGATGATCAGAGATCATTTCATCAATGAGTCAAAGGTTCTTCATCTTTCAGGTTGTGCCTTGAATTGGTGTTCTGCTCATTTTTCTCTTCAAGTGAATTTACACAAAATTGTATTTGTTGATTTGGGCAGGTGAGATCCCTTTCCATTTTCCCATGAATTACTTTCACCTTATCAGTTTCTTTGAGAGTTCGATCTCCTTCAATAGGCATATATGCAGAGGTCCACCAATTCAACCAGCTTGGCACCCTTCCACTTCATTTTATGTTATGCTTGCTTTATGTCTGTGTCCCTCAACAGTCTCATTTTCTCTATTTCTTCCACCATTTTACCACTTAACTGACTTTTTGTCCATGTTCATGTCATTCCTTTGTGTTTTCTTCTTCTACCAAGTCTTCCTTACTTTTTCCTCTTACTCCCTCAAGGGGGTCTTGTCCCTTAGCACTTTGAGACTTCCAACATCTCTTGATCCTTCATGTCTCTGAACTTGCACAAAAGTCACTGCACATTCCAGGGCAACTCTCTTCATAGGTTAGAGCCCTGCATAAGGGATAAATATGACCTTATCATGCAACATTCACATATATTATGCCATGTTATTTTCTTTAGGCACTTTGTCTATTAGGCTTTTCCTAGTCTTTGGCACCTCTTCTCATCAAGGCCTCATATTTCTGTTTTTCTTCTACCAAGGATTCTTGGAATGTGGTTTCTGTACTTTCATTTATTTTCCCCGATTTCCCCTTCTGTTGACCGATTCTTACTCTTGTTCCTAAAACTTCCCCTCATCCCTGGCTGCCTTCATCTGTAGCCGGCGGCCTTCCATTCCTATTATCCAGGTTTATTGTTGGTAGCAAACTTTAGCTAAGCCCAACATGTCCATCTACCCTTCAGATATAAGTTTTTCTGCAGTGAGTCTATGGCCCCTTGCTACGGGCGACTATAATTGCTCCATCCACGATTATCACCAAGCACGAGCAATTGTCCTTCATACATATTGGAAGCCAAACTGAAGTCATTGTGAAGCTGCTGGCACCTTAAATTGAAGGGAAGGATATTCTTGAGGAGATAGGTTTGCTTCAACAAACTCACACTTCGGCTCCTGTCCCCGTTGCATCTGAGAACAAGCCAGTGATTTCAGACCAATTTCGAGCCTGTCCTAACTATCGACTCGATGTTTTCTATTCCCCAATATATGCCTAGTTTCTACACCTGCTCAGATCTTTGGCCATCGTTGAAAGTTTGATGGTATGTTATAATTTTAACTTAAACTAACCTTTCTCTGCTATTTGCTTTCCAAATAATTTGAGCTCTTCGTCGAGCGAAACAAAGAAAGAAAAAAAATCGACATCCTGAAGAACCAATTAAAATAGAAAAGAAAAACATAGGAAATATCGATACCTCCAGCAATTCCACGGAGCTTGGGGATCCGACGGTAGAGAGGCATCTGTCCACCCTCGAAGCCCTTACGGACGCCGGGCCCGGACCTCGACTTCTGGCCTCTCATACCAAACCCACAGCTGTTCCCCTGGCCGGCAGCGATTCCCCGTCCCTTCCGCTTGTTCTTCTTCCTCGAGCCGGGCTGGGGAGCCAGGTTGTTGAGCCGAAAGCGCTCACTAGTCGGGAGAGCAGCAGCAGCTCGGCATATAACTATGGGTGTCGAGGTCGAGGAGGAGGGCCTCTCTGCTTCCCTTGGAACGAGGCGAGACCTGGATGCCGATAGAGATGGAAAGGGGGAAGAGGTGGTGGGTCTGAGACTCCTTGCGTTGCCCTGTGAGAAGACAAAGGTAAAAAATAATAGAAAGAAAGAGCTAAGCCATGGAGTGAGGAAAGGAAGGGAGAAACAGAGCGAAACCTTGAACGGAGAAGCGGGGAGGCGGAGTAGCCCGGGAGCGGAAGTGGGTGGCGAGAAGAGGGAGAAAACGGCGGCCATTTGAGCCCGGAAAAACCCGGGGAGACCGGGAAAGTGGATAAAAGGATTTTCGAGATAGGGAGCGCCTCCCGACGTCGGTCCGGCCCGCGCCTGGCTCTATCAAGGCGAAGCGGCTTTTTTTTCTTCTTTTTTTCTATTTTCTTTTTTATCCTTTCTTTTACTCCCATTTTTTAAAATATATTTTAATTTCTCGTTTTTTAGACCCTTACGTTATTTAATGAAATTGTTTTTTGTATTCTTTTGTTGCATTGGGACGACTTGATTTCCTAACTTATATATTAGTCCATGCAAATCTCTAATCCATTGTGGATATATCTCTTGATTTTGGTCAACAAGCAGGAATGAATATCTTATTTATCTTGATTTAACTTTTAAATTTCCTAAAGCCAACGTCAGCTCGTCTAGCTTTTTATTAAAATGTTTATTGATAGAGACTGAAAAAAGTAATTAGTTGGGCTCTCAACAACCATAAGTTGACTCAAGGGAAAACTCAAAAAAAAAGATCAGGAATTAATACATGAATTTAGAGAATTGTATAGTCAACATGTAAATTATGAAGATTTGAGGCGATAATATGCAAACAACTTGCAAAAAGTATAGGCAGTACTTTGATTTGCATTTGTGAGATTAATTGTAGCACGATGTCTCAGTTAACCTCTAGTCACCATGCATCGAGTGTTTTTGCCTCTTGTTGCTCTATACGGTCGATAAGAGGTTCTCCTCATGTCCCTTAAGAAAGCTAAAGGTTGCCTTTCAAAGTATGGTGAAATTTAAGGAACAAAGATGTTGGAAAAATTATTTTCTAGAAATTACTATATTTTTATTTATAGAAGTATTATAGAGAAATGATCTAATAAGATAAAATCAGAATATTGAAAAGAGCTTGCCTGCATCGAGATGTGTGATTTCCCCTTAAATGTGGGTTTGCAGCGATCTCATCCCCAAGGTACAATCCGGCTCAACCCGATCTTCCTCTAACAAGCACAATCGCTGAGAGCCTTGACTCGACCGACTCTTTTAGATGTCAAAAAAAAAGATAGAAAGTTGAAAGTTGAAAGGTGGAAAAATTGTGTCTGTGGAAGAAACTCTTGAAAGACAGAGTACTAGTGAGAAAGAGAGAGATTGGATTTTCTTAGGATTAATCTTGGAGGAGTCTATTTGTATACTCTATCCGAAGATCGAAGAGACGCGATGGTTTCAAAGATACGTAATATTTCAAGGATACATATCTTTTCGGAAGCCAATATTCTCTTCCGAAGAGTCACAACTTTTCTAAAAGAGGCGTCTCAAAAAAGGGTATTTAAAAACAACTAAAGTTTAAAGGATAAGAAAATTTTAAATCTTTTTTAATTAAAACTTCAACAATCCTTCAAAAAGATTTAAAATTTTGAAAATCATAAAGTAGAATATCTAGGCAATTTGTACTGTGCAATGGATGAAGTGTCTCTTGGACTCGAACCTTACTTAGTGTTGATAGTATCTATCTAAAGGAACCATAGTAGATTAGACCTTAAATTAGATCCTTTGACTCAGATTTCTACTTATCATGCACGCAGTATGGATCAATTGGGTCTTTATGCGGTCAATGCCATCTAAAGGCTTTGTGTTTAGTATTTTAATTTTTCATAAAAAATTTATTATGATTAGCCCAAACCCCTAGTCACGGCCTATATGACAATTCTCACATAGGTAAGTCCTCCATGAATATTTATGACCTAATATCCTGCAGATTTTCTGTCTTTAACTCTTTAAGAGTATAACTTAACCTTTCTTGTATATATTTTTGCCACTGATAAGAGTACTCATTATAGAGATGGGAGGGAGATATACTCCAAAAAATGTGCTCTGACATGATCACTCAATCAACTTCGTTTCTACCACATTGAATCTCAATAATAGGATCTCCAATCACAGAGATTGGGTATCCACTACCGGTGACCAAATAATGGGTTTAAGCCCCATCCCTCTTGATGAATCTAGGACTCCACTCCTAGACAAATCCTTAGCTAATTCATTGCCAAGTTTTTCTCATACTTGACAAATTTCAAGAAAATGACATTATTCTTTTTTAGGTTGTTTCTAATTCTACATAATTAAAACCAAATTTAGTCTTACGCAATTGAACTAATTTGATAAACGATCAAATAGTAATTTCTAGTGTAATCAAAATCATGTTCTTAGATTGTTGGAAATATTTTTACCTAGAAACTATTGTATCTTTATTTATAGAAGTATTATAAAAAAATAATTTACTAAATAAAATCGAAAGATTGAAAAGAGCTTGCCTAGGTCGAGGCGTGTGATATACACTGCCCTAAGAACGTGATTCGCCCCCTACGTGCGGGTTTGCAGTAATCTCGTCCCCAAGGTACAATAACTTAGTTCAGCTCGATCCTACTATAGAGAGCACGATCACTGAGAGGCTTGACCTGACCGACTCGTTCAAATACCCAGAAAATAAAAGAAGATAGAGAGTAAAAAAGTTAAAGGGTGGAAAAATTGTGTTTTGGAAGACCCAAGAGCCTTTATCCTGAAGGAGTCTGTTTGTAGGCTCTATCCGAAGATCGAAGAGACGCGATAGTGCCGAAGATATGTAATGTCTGGAAAACACTGTATCTTTTGGAAGCAAATATTCTCCTCCGAATAGTCACATCTTTTCTTGAAAGAAGCATTCAAGATAAGAATATTTTCAAACATTTAAAACAACTAAAAATCAGAAAATAAGAAAACATATTTTTTTAATTAAAACTCTACTAAAAGAGACACGTGCTAGGGTCACAAGGCTTGCAAGCCGATCATTTTGAATAGAATTCAAGCTACGAGGCAGACCAATAAAATTTTGGACCTTCATTGCATTGGAACCTAACTTGGAATACAGAAGCAACTTGGGGATTTGGTGCAGGTGATGGACTGTGTGTTACTGGGGTAGATATTGGTCACGAGATTGGGTGATTAGAAAGATATATGAATGATAGGTGGCGATCAGGTGGGTCCCCATTCACAGAAAGTTGGAACAGAGAAAAGAGACAAGATTTCAGGTTTAATAGTTGATAAGGAATTATGCAGCATAACGAGACTTGTCCTTGCTAAGAAACCAAAGTTGTCGTTTCTAACTGGTATCGAGCATCCTTTTCCCTCTAAAACATTTATTTTTGAAACATTTATTTATTTATTTATTTATTTTGTCATCGTATTCTATACCTGGGCATATGATGTACATTGAAATCAATAATATTTTTCATTTACCAAAAAAAATCAATAATATTTTTTATAGTTTTCTCTTGCATTTTCATTAACTTTCTTTTTATAAAGGCTGCTGAGGCCTTGGTGTAAAAGAATGGTTCTTTGCTTTACTTGCAATCTGGTTTTCCCTTTTTATTTTGCCTTCCATATTTCACATAGACTTTTCCACCAGCCCAAAAGGCAAAAGGTAGCGAGTACACGCGGGCATCGGGAAACCGGGGCATTCGAGTGCAAGGTCTGATGACACACGTCACCATCTTGTTCGCCAAGAAATCTGTATCCTGTTCGGAGGCAATAGAGTCCGCACTGGTGGACTCGGATTTAAATACCGAGCGTCGTTATCCGATAATTGCTGGGTTTTTTATTTATTTGCGCCCTCCTTCCACCGTATCGGCCGAGCCCTATTGTCGAACCACCCGGGGTGAAGAGGGCAAGAACCGTCGAAGCGTCGTCGCCGCCGAGAGGAGAGAGATGAAGATCTTCATCAAGACTCTAAAGGGCACCCACTTCGAGATCGAAGTGAATCCCGAAGACACCGTACTCTTCGATTCCCCATCTTTCTTCGCTGGTTTTCTAGCCTTTCTTGTTTTTCCATGCTACCGCTGTTTCTCAGGCGATTAGGGTTTGTATTTTTGTGATTCGAATGAGCCTAATACGAGGGTAATGGGATGCCTTTCCGTTTCTTGATATGGAGAAGTTGTCTTTCTCTTGTTGGGTTGCAGTGTAGGTTGTAGATTGATGTAAGCGAATCTTGTAATGCTTCGTGTGGTATTATTGTGAAATTCGTTGTTCTTTCCTTCTTATTCTGGGTCTACTAGCTATTTTTCCCCCCTCCTTTTCAATGCCAGGGGCTTAGCGGGGCGTGGACTCATTTGAATTCTGGGTTCGTTTCAATTGAGGCTCTTTTTTTCGTTTCTTGTCCTTATGTGGACCAGTACTCCCCGCGCGACCTTCAAAATTTTATTTATTTTGATGTAGGGTTGGGAACCGTGTCATATCGTTTATTTTGATGTTTAGTGTGATGTCGTAGTGAATTTAATTGATGTTTTCTGGTTTTTCTTTGTCTAAAGTGGGATTTTCCCCCAATAATAGGGCTTAATGAGACGTGGAATAATCTGAATTCTTGTCTGTTTTTCATTTTTTTTGGTGCCGTGGGTCGTGATTTCGTCGAGAACTGTATTTTTTCTGATCATCCTGCTTTAGGTTAGGAGCGACCACGCGACCTTCATGAAAGCTTGTAGGGTCGGGGACGTTGTTATGTTGTTCATCTTCATGTATGGTGTGACAGAATAGTGAAATCGATTGGTCTTCTCTTGTTATTCTTAGTATAAAAGCAAGATTTTCCCCCACCTAGTTCTAGGGCTTTCTGGGGCATATGCTAATCTAAATTTCTGGGTCCTTTATGATCTGGGTTCTTTTTTGTTTCTTGTGTTCGGAGATGTGATCACAAAGGGAGTTTCACGTTTTTTGCTTATCCAGCTTTAGATTAGGAGTCTTTACATTATCAAGTAAGCTTGGAAGGCGAGGGATGGTATCATGTTGTTTCATGGAGCAGCTGATTTCAATTGCAATAAAATTTTACTTTTGTTTTGTTACATAGAAAAGTAAGGCAGTTTTAGATTTTACCACTTCTTTTTTTGGTACAAGTTGAAAGAAAGTACGTGAATAGCATGAATTGGACTATGATATGGTATTTCTTATAACTGAATTAATTGGTAGGTATAGTCACTGTTGCTATCAACCATGGAATCAACTAAATATTAGATCTTATTGCATCAAAGAGTAATCCTAACTTAATTTTTATACTATATCTAGTTGCCATCAAATATTCAGGACCATTATTACACTACCATGATGTTTCTTGCCTTGACTTCATGCATGCCTGGTTCATGCTATATCCTGTTGAGGAATTACTTTGATTTCATCCACACTTTCAAGTATAGGCAATCATAACTAATCCTCCTGCTAATAGTGCAACCGATTAGGTCTGTAGTCTCTTGACTGACAGGTGTTTTATCAGCTGTAGATTTATGAACTATTAATGTGTATATTAGTGTGCCAAAGACCGATCTTTGGTTGAACAAAGGTGGTGGCGATGACCGGAAAATTTTGTAGATGACATGCATGGATAAGTTGCAATTAACAATTTTTTGATGAAAATATTGCAGAATTATGAAATTTATACATAGGTACATCATGCCATTAACTTATACCGCACTTACACGTATTTATGACATCTAAGCTTTTCTGATTCTCATAGTTGGTTGGTTCAAGGGATAGATGTTTAGTAATTAATCTTTTGTAGGCTGACATAAGACTGCATCATTTTTGACGTAATTTTCGAAATCATTTGGAAAACATAACTGACGGTGCTTCATGGTCTTCTCTGCGGTCTGCATTGTCATGTAAACATTGTTTCCTTCTATAACGTGTCTCATATGCCCATTACAGATACTAGGGCTATCCAATTTTCTTTTACTTTCTGTTCTATTTGTGTTTTTTTTTCCTTTACTAATGCTGGGTGTGCAAACAACATCAACTCATATATTTGCTTTTTGCAGGTCACTGATGTCAAAAGGAATATAGAGGCTACACAAGGGCAAAGTGTTTACCCAGCTGAACAACAGATGCTGATACATCAAGGGAAAATTCTCAAAGATGAAACAACGTTGCAGGACAATAAAGTTGCTGAGAACAGTTTTATCGTTATAATGCTGACTAAGGTATATCTGTTATACCCTTGAGGGAATATGTAATTGATGCTAAAATTTTTGCTGCCCTATGTTTGTGTGGACACTATCAAAGTGTACCCTAGCTGTTGTGCTTTATTATAGATATTCGACTTAAATTGTGTACGAGTGCCAACTTACCTCATATAGTCATATACTTTATTGCAGATTAAAACCCTAATTATTGTTAGAGAAGTAAAATACTTCTTTTTAAACTTTATGGTGACGTATGGTATATGTCTGAAATTGACAAACCCCAGAAGATGCTTGTTTAGTTTTAATCAAGGTTTAAGATATTTCTATTCAGGGGCTGGCACAGTATGAATCTACACTGTTGTGCTGTGTCAAGCTGTCTGCTGCCAGCTGCATGCTAGCTCATGTCTGAGGGTGTACAAGGAAAAAAGGTTCTGCTGTTCCTGTATGTATCAACCATGCTAGTTGGTGCCAATTGGCAAGCTTTACTACAACTAAACACACTCCATTGCTTCCACTTGAGGCCTTTATACAGCAAGTGGTCTGGTACTTTATATTACAAGGTCATCTGCTTGACATCATTGTTCACTTATTGAGTCTTAGTGAGAATTTTCCCCTTGAGCCAGGCTACAACAAACTATCTGCATGTACATACATGTAATGTTTCATTGTTGGTGATTTGATGTTTGTTGTGCCAATTTTCTTATTTGTGATTGGTAACTTTTGTAGCTATTTTATGTTTTCAATTATATTTCATAATTCTCTAAGTATGCTGGTTTTTAAGGTGACGCTCTTCTATATTCCTTTTTTTGAAAAAAAATGGTATTACCATAGACTGAAGTAAAAAAACCCTTGTCTGCATCATTTAGGGTTCTTCACTTATGAGTCCTTACCCGTTCAATCTATTAAGACTTTCATTTCTTGTCATCATTTCTTTCTCCAAATTTTTCTGACTACTTCTGCCCATGTTATCTTATGTCCCTTATCTTGCTATTTAACACAAAAAAATCCTCTCTAGCCTTATCTAATCTTTGATGCGTATGCGCATACATTCATAGCTGGATGTCTAAGTACATGTAGTCATATCTCATCATTTGACTTTGTTCTACCATGAATCATCTTGAACATTGTCAGTAATGCCACCATGTTCATCTCATGTGCTTTGACCTCTTTATTGCTCAATATTTTGTATTTTACAATAAGCTATGCTGTATTATTGTCTTATAAATATACATGAGCCCCAAAGGCATGCATCAATCACATGATACCCAGAAGCATATGTACACTTCATCCACCCAGATTTAACAATATCAATCTGTCCCTTTCCTGTAAGCTTTCCTGTTAGTTGACTTATCATTTAGTCCCATTTTGTGGCCCATTCCATTTTAATTAGATATTTTCCTTTAGTAGAAATTTTTAATGTATTAGAATATCATTGCGACTTATGTTTTATTTTCAAGGTTTCGCTTCAGTGTGGGAATACATGCTTAGTGTATTATGAAAAACTATGACATTATGCATGACATAGTGCAAAATTGGCCATCATTTTGGATAATTTTTAGGTATGCCTAAGTTTGATTTGTTTGATACTGTGTAATCTTTTTAGACTAAAGGTTCGTCAAGTGGAGCTTCAACTGCAGGCACAACACCTACAAGTCAGGTAAGAAGGCGATCAGTAAGTTTATTATGACAGCAGTTCTCCATTTCCTTTTTGTTTCCCACTTTTTTATCCATATATCTCTTGCTTTACTGCTGTTATATAAACTAGAAAGGATAGCTAAATGAAATTTTATTAGAATCTAGTTAATGTTATCCATAAATATGAGAATTCGGTCGACAAGAATTTTGACATTCTAGTTAAGAAACTATGAATAGATGCAACGAGCCTATAAGTCAACTGTTGCTTTTGAACTCGTAATGAGAAGCCAGTCAATGATATAGCACTACAACATATAAGGCTGCTAATGTAGAGGCATTTTGTTCATGATGGAAGCATGTACAAATGGGAAAAATGTACTTATTGTTATCCTCTCGAGATATTAAACAGATATGGTGTTTGCAAAGACTGTCTCTCAACTCTCATTTTCTCTCATTTAAGAACCCTAAAAGTGTCTGTTAAATAAACTGTTAAATAAGCTGTTCTAAAGCGAGCAGCTAAAAAATCTACTATTTTTGGAAAATTATCCTGGCATCTTTCCCCCGTATTTACTGTGAGATATGAAAAGCAACATGTGTGTGAAAAGGGAGGAAAGCTGCAACATTAGTTTAAGATAGGTCATTACCTATGTATTCTTCATGCATATTTTATTTTTCCAGTTCTACTTTTTATGTTTATTTTTACTAAAAATTTGCAGAACTGGTGCAACATGGTTATATGTATAAATTGCCAGTGCTGATTTCCCCTAACCATAGTCTTCTGCAGTAGGATTTGAAGGAAAGTGGCAGATGCTTAACTTTTAAAATTGTTCTGATACTAGAATTGTGTGTGCTGTATGTACTTGTTTCTGCTTTTATTCAATCTGAAGAGGGTATCTCCTCAGCAATCCACATGAGTTACTTTTTAGATGCATTCATCTTTAATTGGTAATGCATGTAGGATTAATTGTTATTCACAATGCCTCATCATAGTTGCTTTTCTTTGTAGGCCTCTGCTGCTGGTTCTGTGAGACCTAATGCTTCAACTCCAGCACCCACCCCGGCTGCGGCACCTACAGAAACTTTGGCCCCGTAAATTTCCCTTTCTGTCTTTTCTCTCCCATCATAATGCTCTTTTATATTTTTTTAATACCTCACATATGTATCTTTATGCAAGTTCTGTTATTTATTTATTTCCCCCCTCCCCCCTGTTGAAATTGTGACCATTGAGCAGGGTCCCTATGCCTACACCTATTCCGAGTGCCACAGCTACACCAGCTTCTGCAGTTACTGCACCGTAAGCTACTTGCATCATTCTGTAGCTAATGCTATGCATATCTTTTTGCCATTAAGTGGGCATTAGCAAAAGGATTTTTTTTAAAATATAATTTGCTATCTGTCTTCCATTATAGGTCCGTTCTTCATCGTTGTTTGTTTAATACATATAGCTTGCCCTCAAACTTTATTTAGGCACCGTTTAATCATTTGATCTATTTTTTTCTTACTACTTACAAATGATATTCATATCAGAACTTGATTACCATAAGATAATATGGCAAGCGTTATTAGTAAATACATAATATAGGAGAATAAATAAGTTAAACTAGCATTTTTATTATTTTTAAATTTATATGCTCTATTTTCAGTAATATTAAATCTATTCTATTTTTTGGATATATAATTTTGCAAACTCAGGATCATCTAATCTCTGTTTTCATTAAATCAATCATTTTATTGACCTGTTTTTTCACTTTTATTTTGGAACAGCGGTGATGTTTATGGTCAAGCAGCATCCAATCTTGTTGCAGGCACTAACCTTGAGCAAACCATCCAACACATTCTTGACATGGGTGGAGGCACTTGGGACAGGGACATCGTTGTTCGTGCTTTACGTGCTGCATATAACAACCCTGAGAGAGCTGTTGAGTACTTATATTCAGTAAGTTTCACTTGCTTAAGATTTCATTTTGTTTATGCCCCTGTTTTGTGAAAGATCCGCATTTCTCTAGTTTCTCTCTTTCATCCATCCCCATCTCCCATCCCCTCCTGCAAAAAAGTCTTTTTTTTGGTTTTTTTCCCAGGTAGGTGGGGGGTTAGGGGCTACCCATGCCTCTCTCTGTCTCTCTGTCTCTCTCTCTCACACACAGAGGTCATACTTGAGAGTGGTTTTCTCCATGTATTCTTGCATTTTAAATATATCATCATCCTTTAGAATGGATGGTTACAGCTGACATACTTCGAATCAGATGTTAGTTAAACCACAGCTGCAAACTGTGACTTGCTTTTTACCTCAAAAGTGGCAGAATTTACTCAATTCTGAGAAACATAAATGATATATTTCAGTCGATGTTTTCAACTAGTCTGAGATTGCTACAAGTCTGGTAGCCAAGAGAAAAGTTACTACTCTTGGATGGTTGCTATTTGCTAGTATTGCTGATTTTACTTGTTTGATGTAATGGATCTTTGTGTATGATGATGCTGGCAAAAAAAATTTACTCCTATATTTGCTGTGTTTTTGATGAACCAAATAAAATGATGTATTTAAAGGAAGAAAGTTCCTTTATGGATAGATGGGAGGTTGAAAACTCAAAACTTTGTGTTTATATAAATTCTCTTGTTTGATTATATCATGTTTCATCATTATTATCACATATGAATTGAAAAAGAAAATGGAAGAATGTTTCTGCTAAAACCTAGTGGTCCAAATCAATGTTTTGAATGGAACGGGATGGTACGGACAGTACAACAGCGTTCTGAAAAAAAAAACCCTGCAGCATAACATAGTGTCAGTACGGGATATAGACAAAGATATAGCCCCATTGTCGGTAGCAAGTAGCGTACCATGTGTTGGTACCAGGTACCGTACCATTTGTCAGAAGTAGGTTCTGTACCATCTGTCAGTATCACGTACCGTACAGTGCATCAGTCCTAGGTATCGTATCAGTTTTTCAAAAGCTGATATGCCATCAGGCACGGTTTTTAAAACATTGGTTGAAATTCTGATTTTGGAGTTACAAAATTTGGACAATGTAACTCAGTTGGGAGGGATATAAGAGCATGAGATAATTTCAGAACATTATGTTTATATCAAATCTCCATCTTTGATGATGATAATATGTGGTCTGTTAAAGGTCATTGACGATGCATATGAGAACTGCTATATTCTAATAATATTTTTGTGTCATTCCTATCTGCTAGTGCCTTTTTGAGTTACATGATGAAATCCAAACACTGCTAGAATCAGTGGGGTCCAACCTGTATCCAGATTCAAATCTAGTCAGCACGAGTAGTGAAATTCAAATTAAGATCCAAAATCGTGACTCAGCAATGATCTGGTTGATTTGGGATTTTTATATTTCTATACTTTCTAATGGAGAAAGTGAAAAGGTTGGCCATCTACTTATTATTGTCGGCAATTGGGACATAAAGAATTGAATCTTGTTCTGCATCTGTTTGACTAACTTGAAACCAACTTGATATAGCCTTGGGTAATTGGATTATAAGTTTTAAATATTTGGTTGGATAGCTGTCATTAGTTTTAGCATATTTTATTCCCTAAAAAGGCAGCCATCACCAGACTGGGATGAAAAAATTTTGATGGCAATTCTAATTAATTTATTTCTCTCTCATGGTGATTGTGCAAATCATTTTTTAGACCTTGATAGTACCTGCCTTCTTATTTTCTTTCTTTATTGTTCTAACTCTTCCTCCACCTAATGAAATACCTACACTAGTCTGAGCTGTAGCTGGTCCTATATTGGTTTTTACCACGGTTCACTGAATTGGTGCCGTGATCCGTACCAATTCAGCTGTGCCGGAGTGTACCGAAACAGAGAGGGGGAGGGGGGAGGGGGAGAGAGGGAGACGGTGGGGGAGACTCACTAGATGAGGGCTTTGACAAGGATGACTGATGGGGGCTTCAATAGGGACATGGAGAGGGGGAAAGAAGGGGAGGGAGGGGGGGATTATAACCCTAAACCTAGTGGGGGGAGAGAGGGGAGACTAACCAGTGACGCCAGCATCGAAGAGGGGGGAGCGAGCAGCGTTCGGCAGCATTGGTACCATTAAGGCGATGTCCAGAGAGAAAGCTAGAGAGAGAGAGAGAGAGAGAGAGAGAGAGAGAGAGAGAGAGAGAGAGCCTTGAAAGCTCTTGAACCATCGAATGGGTGGGGTGGGAGGGATTTTATATATGAACCAACCCGAGATGCTGAACCGTCCCGAATTAGTGTCGGCACGGTTTGGTGCGGGCTGAATCACTTTGTTGGGGTCGGTTCGGCAATCGCTGGTTTGTACTAAAGAAGTCTTTCTCATGAGGTGATATGTGGTCAACCTTTTAATTGTGCTGGTTTAAGTGTTATTGAGTTACTAATTGCATGTAACATGCACTTGAGATTCATGGACCTATTTGCACAGAAATGGGATGGATAGGGCTGTAGAAGGGACTTGCTGTTTGAGGTGGTGCACTCAATGTCTAGGGTGCTTAGGAATGGAGTTTAGAAGAGCCAGTGAGAGGGGGGGTTTGGTGCCAAGTAAAAGTTGGCTGATGCCTTTTGTAATGTGCTGGGTTGTGAATTTTGTGTAATATGGATCCAAACCAAATTGTCGATATAGATATGGTGGACCTAGTCTTGATTGACCCAGCTGATTTGGGTTTCGAATGTGTCAACTTGTCTTTGGATGCACAATTTCCTGTCATCCTTTTGTATTATTAATTCAATAATGGTTAACCACTAGGTTGGAAATACTGCAGTATGGGTTTATTGACAAAAAAAGGAAATACTATAGTATGGGGGTGTATCAGCCATATACCAGTATGGTACATACGGCAGTGCATCCTTGTATCTGCTCATTGTTTGCCAATACAGGTTGGTTTGGTGCAGTACTTACTGCAGTACAGTCAGTTTTTCCAAAACTTAGTTAAATGAAAAAGCACCGACTTTGCATGTTCTTGAATGGTTGGAAGGAAAAAAGTGCAGGTCTTGCATATTCTGAGAAGCATAATTCACTTAGATGTGCTTTTCCTTACTATACTTTTTTTATGTAGTTTCTTATAACATGGGACATGTTAGCTGGCATCAGCACAGAGACCACACCATATAATGTTGTGCCAGTGCACAGTAGCTTGGCCGCGTGCATCTCTAGATTTGCATTTCACAGTATATGTTCTTATGTTAATACACTTTACCAGGGTATTCCTGAGCAAGCAGAAGCACCACCTGTGAGCCAAGCTCCAACAAGTCCTCCAGTCCAAGCTCCCCAGGCAGGCCAGCCAGCAGTTCCTTCAAGTGGGCCGAATGCTAATCCTTTGGACCTTTTCCCTCAGGTTGAAAAATGAAAATTACTGGCTTATCCTTGCTAGAGATTTTGTCTCAGCATTGCATGTTAATCTCATTACTTGTTGCTTCTAGCAGGGTCTCCCCAGCATGGGTTCCAATGCTGGTGCAGGTAGCCTTGATTTTCTTCGTAACAGTCCACAGGTATCTTAAATTTCTACAGGAAATAAGACTGAAATAATTGACTGCTATTTATAATTAACTCATTTTCCTTGTGCAGTTCCGAGCCTTGCAGACTTTGGTGCAGGCAAATCCCCAAATATTACAGGTTTCCTTACATTCCTTACATTATTACATGTTCTTGCTATACTTCTATTTAACACCATTTTTTTTTTCACAGCCAATGCTTCAAGAGCTAGGGAAACAAAACCCCCAAGTTATGAGGCTCATTCAGGAGCATCAAGCTGAATTTCTTCGTTTACTCAATGAACCAACTGAAGGAGCAGAGAGGTGTTGAGCTGTTGTGCTGTTGTATATCTCATATATCTATTGAATTATTGAAAATGTCAGCACTTCTTATTTTTCTATTTTTTGTGACTCAGCGATCTACTAGGGCAATTAGCGAGTGCAATGCCACAAGCATTGACAGTTACTCCAGAGGAGCGTGAGGCCATTGAACGTGTAAGTTGTTCATATCCCTGTTTGTTTTGTCATTTTCTCAATGTATGGAAATAATCGAAGTTTTATCTCGTAATGAATGCTAATGCAGTCTAGACAGCTCATTTTACAAATTTGGACAAGTCATTGTTGATTTTACAAGTTGTCCAATTAGCACTGATGTATAAAATAACAAAGTGGGTATGAGCACAAACTTCCAGAGAAGTCCTACAAATGTTGCCGATATTTCTTGGTGAATTTCAAAATCTGTAAAGATGGCAATAGGATAAAACGTTTGCATAAATGATCTATTACATTTTTCTGGGGCAGTCTGAATGGTAGTTTCTAATCAGCTTACAAGGAAGAAATATTGAACTGGATGTGGAATGACATGATTGGTGGCCAGATCAGTAATGCCTATGATGTTACGTTACATCTGCGTAATGCATTCAGATTAGTTTCTATCGGATCTTCGAGATGCACTATGGGTGAAGATCATAAGTGCAATCTCAGGATGAAATTCATAGATAGCAAATTTAGGGGCTCTTTCTCTCTGCGAGGAGTCTCTGACTTTTACTGAAAGAGATCATGACAAACAGATAAAAGTAGATTTTGTGTAAATAAAAGTTTTATGAAGGTTAGGGAGACCTGTTTTTCATAGAACTCATTTCGTTGGTTATATGATCTGTCTGTATCTAAAAGCAGGTTTTATGCACATCAACCAAACAAGTGCTTTGAGAAAACCTATTTATCTTAGGTTTAGTGCAAATCAATTTTGGGAAAACCTGATGATCATAAAGTCCCATAATGTAACTAGAATTTTAGAGGGGGCGTCAATGAATTATCTATAATTTTAATTAAATTCCATCATTTTGGTTTATTTCTAGATCTATTCATTTTTGGGGTTTGTCTTTCTTTCCTTTTATTTCTTTTAGTTGGGAGCCTATAAAGAACCTGAGACTTCGAAAGAAAGAACAAACTGGGGAGACCCTTTTTCATAAATTCATTTAGTTGGTTTTATGATCTGTCAGGATCTCTAAAAAAGGTTTTATGAACATCATTCAAAAATCCTTTGAGAAACTTTATTTATTTTAGGTTCAATGCAAGTTCATTTTTGTAAAACTTAAAAAATATAGAGTCCCATATTTTTTTTAAAAAAACTTATTTTAAATGGATATTTATGAAATCATATACAATTTTGTAATTTACATGTTTTGTTTCTAGATGCATTTACTTGTTTAGCAATTAGGAGTTTGGTTTTAGCTTTCAAAAGAGTTATGATGGTGTTTAATTTGGATTATGTTTAAAAATTTCATAAAGCAGCTGAATATGCTGCTTTTGTTTCAATTTTATTGGTCTAGGAAGAACATTCTAGATTGTAACAACCCAGAACTTCACCCAAAATGGCTAGCCGGAAAGTATTATTTGGGTTCCTTGATCCTGTATAAGTGCCCAAGATCTACCTAGCGAATAACCGATGTGGGACTAAACACACGCCCGCACGGGTCCTCATATACTCCCCCCGTTCAAGCCCTGACGTCCTTGTCAGGCTAAGGGTTCAAATCCATTCAAATCTAATCACAAACACTACTATCGGCTCATGGTTAGCCCCAATGGATCCGTGCTGCAGTGTCCCCTAATCCACATAGGTTATGGGTCGGGTCCGCTCTGATACCATTTGTCACAACTCAGGATCTCACCCAAAATGGCTAGCCGGAAGGTATTATTTGGGTTCCTTGATCCTGTATAAGTACCCAAGATTTACCCAGCGAATAACCGATGTGGGACTAAATACACGCCCGCACGGGTCCTCACATAGATTGCCTTGTGTTTCTTTCCTTCTATTTCTTTTAGTTGGGGGCCTGTAAATATCCAGAACTCCATAGGAAAGGAATGAACAGATTTCATCATGGTTGATACTCAAGGGGATATTTTTGCTTTTGTTAGTGTAGTTCACTGAAACCCTTATCCTCTTGGTTCTCGTCTTTCTCAAATATGATATAAATTAGACTAGACTTCTCCAGAAATGAGATCCTTGTAGTCTGAATAAACATCAGTCCTACTGGATTTGTGTAATCACTTTAAACCTGTGAAACATCATGGGAGGATTTTGATGTGAAAAAATGCCCTCAAGCTCTGTTACCTGTTGATTGATGTGGAAAGGAGGTCCAATTGATAAAGAAGAAAAGAGAATTCATGGAAGTAGAGAGGGAGGGGGTATGGACTCCTTAATTGTGCTGATAATGCTGGAAGCACCATCCTGAAAACTTGAAAATCTACCTAACTTTCATAATTAAACAAATAATAGGCTCATATTACGAGCAAAGCATATATTCAATTTAAACTAGGTGTCTACAGTGAAATTATTTAGGCAAATCTGGGAATTTGTAGCATGTACACTGGTTGATGCAATCGGCTTGGATCTTGTTCTCTAGCTTAGCAAGACCTTTAGTAATTTATTAATCGCTTTGTTGGTGAAACGATTTTTTAATGCTAGTAGTTTCGCTCACTACTGGCCTTTCAATTAGGATTTTATTTACTAATACATTATTTACTCAATATTAATTGACATGCTGCTCTGTGCACTACTGGGCTGAAATTATGACATCTTGCTCTTAGGAACCAAATTATTTAGGAGCTAATGCCATATACGTTGGAAAATAGGCAACAAACAAAGAGTGCAAACATAATACGCATTGCGGGTGAAAATGTTGAGGTGTTTGCTCAGCAAGAGCTCGTGTGTGATAAAATTTGTCATGTAGAACACCAGGTAGTGATTAAGAGTAGGACATCGAGGTTAAATGGTGCAATGGTATCTTACATGTTGCACCAGTTAAGAGATGATCTCAAATTTGACAGTGGAAGAAATAGATGACAAGATGTATAAAATGGAGGTGAGTTTTGTGAAAAAGAGATTTGGAGAAGGCTTGTATTGTTGGACATTTTTCGCTTGTGATGTGGAATTGTTCAAATTAAACATGATGACCAAAAATGCATGTGTGCATGTATGTGTGCATACATGTTTGTGCGAGCAAGAGAGAGAGAGAGAGAGAGAGAGTGGTCATATTCTTTTCTCTCTTTTTTTCACAAAGATATTTTATTGAACTGCTGTATGTAATAAGCTGGCGTACATGTTGAAGCCCAATTCTAACTTGTTTTTTAATGGAAGTATTTTCTTGCCTATTGGGCTGGTAGGCTACCTGGCTGATCGGCACCTACTGGAAGAGGATTCACAAAATTGATCTGAAATAGATGTCAAAAACTAGTAGGAGGTTGTCTTTTTTTTTATTTTGATGCAAATAGGAAGTTGTCTTGTTTATTAGTCATTAAATTCTAGTGGGAACAATCATGAATGAGGCTCTTATATACAATCATGGACAAAAGCTGCTGCACCGATAGTCTTCATTTTTCTAGGTGTATTATGCATTGGAGAGTATGTGACAGACATGCATCTTTATATCCTGTAGAAATACACAGGTGGCATGGATGGGAAGTTTTTACAAGGTTTGTATAATTATCTCATGCTCAAGAAAATTATGGGAAGTTGTGAGGCAAAAGTTGATGTTGCATGGTATACAATATTAATGAAGTGGTTGAAACCTGTTTAAATTGTTAGGGCCTGCGTGGCGATGTTTTGAGGAAACTGGAAAGGAACCCTCCAAGATAAATTGGGTGGGAATTTTGTGAGTGGAAAACCTGAAAAGGGTGCAGTTACCGGGTGCTAGACCTGTAGGAATAACTACTTAAAATATTCATTAAGTTGGCCCCATATAGTTGGTGGTTTTAGTCCAGCTTCTAAACAATTCATTGTGTTGAACAATGTTCTTTTTTTATAAAATTTTTATAAATGATGATATTTGTCCCTTAATATATTTGCATTATGTGGATTTGAAATTTTGGCATGTTGAAATCGACAATATTTGTTCTTTTGCATAATATCTTGCTGGGGTCTTGAAATACCTTTTTATATCTTCATTCTATCATGCCAGCTTGAGGCGATGGGCTTTGACCGGGCTCTCGTATTAGAGGTCTTCTTTGCCTGCAATAAGAATGAGGAATTGGCTGCAAACTATCTTTTGGACCACATGCATGAGTTTGAAGACTGATTTGATGGAGTAAAAAGCTTGCTGGAGTGCATCACCCCCCAGTTCAGAGGCGTTGTGTAGTGTGGGTTACAGTTCAGAGCAGACAGAATGTTTGGGTCATCAGAGCTTTATATATGGTTTTTTTTCTTTTTATATGTTGCTTCTTTCAAAAAGATATAGTCTGGGTACATAATATTTAAGTATCGGGAGAATGCAATTTGTGTATAATGATTTTATTTTGGACCATTTCAGCAACATAGCACATCAGAACAGTTCCTTATTTTTTTTCTTCATATCAAGCTCATGATGCCTATTAAGCAATAGGGAAGCCGAAGCTTGCAAAGTGCTGAAGATATGCTAAATCCAGATATGATTTTCTTGCGGTATGATTGTCATTAGTTTTTTGTTTAGCATTGTTTTGTTTCCATGTTAAAATTACGTTCTCTGCAAGACTCGGTAGCTGGAGTGCTAGGGTTGCGGTGCTGTCATTGTAGCAAGGCATCTTGTCTGTGTTGAGAATGGACTGTCGAAATTTCATCTCCGTATGGTGACCATAATTTATTGAAATAAGAAAAATAGAAAAATAGGTTGCATGAAATATAAGAATTGAAATCTAACAATGTCTCTATCTAATTCATCAAGTAAGATTTAAATTTTGTGTTTAGCAGACCTAAATATGGTAAGTAAAATGTTGTGACAAGGTTGGCCACTTCATAAGATCTCCAAATTTTTTAAAATGAACTCTAATTCTCTCGCATCGGCTATTGGACATTCGCTGATAGGATAATTTTATTCAGTATATTATCTGACTGATATAAATTCATATAACCTGATACATCGGTTGATATCATTAACCGCTGCTGGGCAATCAGTGCTGATGAGGAATTTTTGTATGCATAAAATGGTACTAATCACGTTTTTACGCAGCATTCCATGGTCATCTGCGATCTATTTAGCAGTTGCAATTTCCCCGGATATCCACCCATCGAGATGCCCAGGCTTTGAAGTTCTTCGAATTTACTGAGCGTTTAACCCAAAGCAGCTACTGCAATTTTCATCCCGCAGGCCTCTACCTACATTTGATTGATGTCGTTATGCTTTCTCAGCTCTTATATTTGTTTCTCAAAATAAAAAATCCGCAAAATAAGGAATTTGCAGGTGTGCAGGAAACGGTGTTTGAACTGCTGCACATTCATTGCAGGTGAAACCAGCGAAGGAATCGAACTTCCATTTCATGTGCATATACCAGACATGCCCTTCTCATCTGTATCCGTGACATCTTCACGTTACATGTACATTCCTTGGACATATAATGCTGTTCCGATCTTATATACATTTCTGTCCCTTAAAAATCAAAAAGCCACAAATGGGGCTTCTTATAGAAAAACCTGAACTCGCAAAATACAAGGCACACCATCCAATTAGTTGGAGAATGCATGAGATAGCGTGTGATTCCCAGCATCAAGGATGGCTTCATCATGGCCAGGAGTGGTGCTGCACTCAGGACACAATTCAAAATTACATAAAATTTTAATGTATCAACAAGGCTAAGACAAATTATAAGTAGATCCAAAGTACGCTCAAATTACCTGAGATAGCTTAATGCTGACATTCTGTAAAGACATGTAAATACAAGGAGATGCAGTCCAATAGAGTAAAAGAATACGAATGTTCGGGCATATCTGTACAGAGATGAGAGACCCAATAGTTATTTTGAAATCAATCTTAATCAGGAATAGACAGGACATCATAACATTCATGGACCGAGAGGCGTGTCACTTGCAATTTTCATGCGCATTCCATTTTATCACAGAAACAGCAAGAAAATGCACAACAGAAGGTACAAATTGTGGTGGTTTCAAAACTTTCAGAAGAGGATCAACCCGTCAGCGTGCTATATTCAAATATATGTGATAACAAGATGACTTCCTTATCCTAAGTCATGTCATGAATAAATCAATTAAACATTGAAAAATCTGAAAGAGAATAGTAAATATTTTGACTCTTACCTTTTTTTTTGATAATGCCTGTCTTCTGAACGTAATTCAAAAGCCAAAAAAATTTCTTTGTTGCAAAATTAGAGTCTATCATCAGACCAGGTGACATATATAATTAGGAATGCAAGTGGGCTTATAGGAACCAGGTCCTGCTATACACTACTCGATTTTTAACCAAGTCTAGACTTGCCGGATCGTGAGTCTGATCAGACTATTTAACTAAGGAGTCATGTCAAGATCCAAGGCTTCAACTAGTTCCAACATAAATTTGTCTAACCTGATCAGACATGACCACTTCATAAGATCTGAAAAATTAGTTTAAGAAATCATATCCAACATATCAAGCCAAGACCTGAACTATAAGGTGACTGGGTTACATCTGGCTAACAAGTGTTTGATTAAATATAGTTTCTCAATAAATCACATTTAAAGCTACTAAAAATTCATTTTTCTAGTTGTCTATGTCCACATTAAATATAAGAAAGAAATTGATGCATATAAGTACTTGCACCAAGTTGGCACACGAAAGTTGTGCGAAAGTGGATGTGGTGCAAGAGCACTATTAACAAAATTCTTTTGAGGCAATTAGCCCCATATATACAATTAGAATAGGCTATGATCCTCTTGCATATGGTATGAGAAAAATCAAAGGAAGCTGCCCGAGCTCTGAGCAGTACCGTGTACATCAACTGCATGTGCAAAGCATTGTACAATAGCTTTTTTTTCTTAAGTACACATGAATGCTCAAAGGGAGTGAAGTATATCATCCTTGATCCCACAGATGTATCAGAATAGACTAAAATAATTAGTGTGTTAAACAAGTGAACCCTAAAGGCCTTTATTCTCTAGACCACAGGTCTAGGCTTTGGGAGTCGGAACATGAGGGAAGCTTAACAATCTCTACCACCGAGCTAAGACAACAGTGTTGCTATTATATTTTCTTTATTGATTTAGTATATAAATCATAATATTTGACTAAGTGTCCTTTATTGTTAATATGCACCCTTACCATCAATTCAGCCAATATACCTTGTGCAGCGTCTGAATGCTAGCTTGTTAAAAGTAGACAAAATTTGAAAAATCAAATCTAGTTGAATGAAAAATAGATTAACTTTGCACCGAAATCAAGTCAACTGGCCAATGGGCTACTCTACTTGCCTGGTGGGATGGGCAATTACCAAACCATGATACCCTCAAAAAAAAAATGGATTAAGGTGGGCTTCGGATTTGGAAAAATTTTCTCTTTTTTTTTTTTTTTTTTGCTCATCGACGTTCTTGTGGACATATATTAGTGTATAGACATAAATAGACAGTATTTCTAACAACCTCATGCAAATTTAGTTCGCCTACTAAATTACATATTGCGATACTTTTCTGTTTGATCATTTTCCAGAATTTTCTAAGAATATTTCCTAGAAAGAAAATGTCAAAGACAGATTAAATGTTGATAAACAGTGGAAATGTGATGCAGACCATCTTTCCATGTAGGCATCTAGTAGAGGTAACAAACTGAAAGTCTAACTCAACAGCATAGTGAATTAAACAATATAACTCTTGAAAAGTAGGTTAAGATACAAAGCTGAAAGAACTTGAGCAACATGAGCAAACATTAAAATAAATTTACATAGAAAAGAATATGCCGAAAGCATACCTGTTGCCCAGAAGAAAACGACCGCTGCTAAGTGTAATTTTATCTCTTAGACCAAGTTCCTTGTACCTTTGATCCCTTTCCTGAATAAATTATAAATGGTATATTAGAAGATGCATGGAACAAAAATAGTTGAATACAACAATAATGAAGCAATGAACAGAATAATGTTCTACATTCTGGACATATCAATATATATATATAACTATTGTGGCAAAGTAGGCCGAACCAGACCGAACCACCAGGTTCGACCCCTACCAAGCCGACCCAGTGGAGAATTTGGTCAGTTCGCTCATTAAAATCGGTTTTGGCTCCAGACCGTCCAGAACGGATTCCGAATTGACCAGAACCTGCCGGAAAAGGCCCGAACCGGCCGGTTCCGTTCGAATTCGTTACGAACTGTCTAATTCCATTCGAACTCGGTGCAAACCATCCAGTTCGCATCGAGTCGACCTGGTTCGGAATCGGGTCCCCTTCCCCTTTGCTTCTTTTGTTAAAAGGAAAGCCTTCCCAACACCTTTGCTTCGTTTAGCCTTAAGGCACCTAAACGGCTCCCCCTTCCCCTCCAATTTGCGAAATCACATCAATTCAGTAGAACTGAAGAAAGATCCAAGCCTAAATAAGATGTGCTTCCTCTTTTCTATCTCATTTTTTAATATTTTTTGGGAGAATTGAAAAAATAGCTCGAAATTTGCAAAACAAGAGAAGATCATGCTAAATTTTCAATTTGGGCTTGATTTTATTATATGTTGTAGATCTCTGGATGTTCTACACGATGATATAAAAAATTTTAATTTTCGGATTATACATAATTTTTAAAAATTTAAAATATATATTTGAATTAAAAATAAAAAAAATATAATAAAATAAAATTTAAAAAAACTGTAAAATTAGAAGCGTATTTAGAGACATGCAAGCTACTCTCCAACAAAAACTTTTGGTCTATTATTTCAAGTTTTGATGCGAACATACGCACAGTGGCCTAGGCATAAATTTTGAAAAGATTGAGAAATAAGTAGCCTTTGACGTATGCCCACAAGCCTAAAAAAATATATGTAGCATCTATTGTTGGGATCTACATGGATCTAAACTGAGATAAATTTTTCAAATATTTATATTTAAAAAATTATTAAAAATATATAATTTATACCAAAAATATAAAATATTAGTAGTACATGTTAC